>NC_089859.1:14573803-14873803 GCF_036373705.1 Amia ocellicauda
ACATCAGCTTGCCCTTACTTCTACCGGTGGTGCCCCCTCCTCCCACGCCACCCCCTCCCCCAGAGGCTGGGGGGGGCAAGGTCTGCCCACCGCCGAACCCAGCCGGGTATCCATAGGGGTCTGGCTGCCAGTCACCGTAAGAGGGGGGGTCCATCCTGCGTAGAGCCGCCATGCGGGTCACCTCGTAGCATTCCGGGCACTTACAGCAATGGTGGTGTTTGTGCATGCTGGCTGGCTGGCTGGCTGGCTGGCTTGAACTCGCTGTTCTTTTCTGTGGATGCTTTATATCACGCAATCTCCTCCAGTGCAGAGCACGGTATTACCAATTCAAATACTGACAGCAGTAACAGGAACAACAATGGCAACTGTACTGATAATAAAAAAATAATAAGGATGATGATGATAATAGAGTATTATTAACAATAATAATTTGCCGCCTTCTTCCGTTTTTATGTTGCCCGGTCTTTTTCCCCCTGATTGACAAAAAAGGAGAAGCAGCAGCAGAGAGAAAGAGAAAATGGGAAAGTAGTCTTCCTCTTCTTGACGTAGGGATCAGGAAAAACAAAAAACAAAATACTGTATAGGGATCACACAATCAGAGACCAGCCCTGATGGTAAAAATCTCCTCTCGCCACGCCAGGATCACAGTGATATGTATATAAATACATATATATATATATATATATATACACACACACACACACATACATATAAAAATATTTATATAAACAGACAAGCACACACAGATATGTATATATATATATATATCTATAGGTGTGTGTATAAATATATATATATAAATATATATATATATATATATATATAAACAATATATGTATATATAAAATTGACTATCTCCTGTTGAAATCTTCCCTTGTGTTTCTCTCTCTCTCTGCTTTTTGTAAAGCTGTATTTTCTTCTTCTCCTCCTCCTCCTTCTTCTTCTTCTTCTTCTCCTCCTGTGTTGGGAAGCGTTCTCTCTCTTTCTCTCTGTCTCTCCCTCTCTTTCTTTCTCTCTCTCTCTCTCTTTTCTCAGCCTGCAGAGAGGAGCTGAGCTCTGGATTGCCTCTCAGCCTGCTTGCCCTAGTTGCTGATTATACAGAAGGATGCGAGCGAGCAAGCGAGAGAGAGAGAGCGCGAGCGAGCGAGAGCGAGAGAGAGAGACGTAGCAGCATCCCTCCAGCACCTCAGCCCTGACAGCCACAACCAATCAACTGGCAGCACAGCCATCAGCAGCAGCAGCAACACTGAGCGCTTCACTGGCCGCTCTTAAAGGGGCCATGCCTGGCCTACTGGCCTCCCGTCGCAGCCCCAGCTCTTCACAGCTGCTGCAGAGTCTAGTCATGCTGGTGTGAGAGTGGCGAAAGACATGCCGCTGGAGTCCTGGGCTCTCTCTGTCCACCTATCATCCCGTTCGGACAAACTGGCAAAACCATGTGGTGCCTGTTGACTGTCTTTCAGATAAATGGTGTTCAGACATCAGGGTTACTCACAGTAATGTTGTGGGCGAAGAGCGGATTAGGGAGGTCTAATTTGCAGAGCTGTCCAGCCATCCTGCACCTGGGGAACTGTGCAGGTGTGGGTAGAAAAAGGGCGGAGCCTCAACACCAGCTGTGGCTTCCTGGCCGCTATACAGTCGCTGCACCCCAGGGCACATGACCTCCTGCATGCATAATGGCTCATTAAAAAGGTATGGGATACCACAAATAGGGGTTTTCATTGAAAAAATGTATAATAATTTGTCACATTTTGAATTCAGTGCTGAGAACCACAGGATGTTTTACTTATTCTACCATTAATCCAGTCATCAAAGTCCACTGCGGATTACACTTCCTAACCGGTCGCTCTACTTCACCGTGCTGGGTGGGCACGGAAGGCTCAGCAGGCTCTAGCAGCACCGGCGTGCCCGTGCTGCGGTTCAGAAGCAGTGTGGTGATCTCTCCCTACAGAGGAAAACAGCAGGAGCTTTCCTCCCCTCATGTAAGTTCAGCCTGGTAACCTCGGTTTCACTTTTAATAAGGTTTTACTGTGGTTTTACTTGGTTCAACATGGTTGCTATGTGATTTCGACACAGGACCATTGGAGTGTCATGATATACCAAGATAAATATTTCTTAGGCTTGTTTACTATGGCAGATCATGGCTTATTCAAAGCATACTGAACCAAAAGAATGCCACTGAAAAACTGTGATACAGCCGTAGTAAAACCTTGTTAAAAGTGCCATATTACCCAATATTAACCATGTTACCAGGGAAAACTTGCATAAGGGTAGACTATTGTCACTGTTGAGCAGCAGTTTAAAAGTGTTGCAATGTGTCAGAAAAAACTCTGACAAACTGAATTGGTTTCTGTTAGTAATTATAACTGGGACTACAGGCTCATCTTTTTGTAACAACCAGCCCTGTACTACACTTGTACCTGTAAAGCAATCATTCACCAAAACACTATGGGCATTGATTTGTTAAACAGATCAATATGGTAGGAAATACATAAAAAATGTATGGACAGATAGATAGACAGATCAAATATAGTGGTCTTGTGTTTATCATGTGTAATGCAGTCAACACAATACCCTAATTTAGCCCTGTTTGAGAATGAGTCAATTGAATCCAGTTCCAAGTATGTATGAATGCTTCCCAACCACAATGTAAGGAGTAAACACAGATGGAAAGATAAGTCACGCCTCTCTGTTGCTCCCAGAAACACATGTGTAAGAACCAGATGTGACTGTATGCCTAGGTGGGTGCCAGTGTGATTGTGTGTAAGTGAGAACATAAGAGAGAGAAGTGGAGATGCAAGGCTGGTCACCAGTATGTTTGTTCATCTGTGTGCTGTGTGAATGCATGTTTGCTTCAGCCAGCTATGTGTGTAGGTGTCCTGGCGCATCAGCATGAATGTATTTCTGATGGAGTGTGAGACAGTGTTTGTCTTTTAAGTAATGGTATGGGCATGTGTGGCAGCGTCTGTGCCATTAGCAGCGATGGTAACAGGAATCCTGTTGCAGAGCAGACAGGTCCATTTCAGGTTTTACCAGCACTTGCTGCACACGGTACATAAAAGCCAATATATACTGAATCAATGAGTCCTTACCTTTATTCAAAATGAGGTAACAAGCTTGAATTACCCAGCATCCATTGTTGGCTTATAACATGGCCTGCAGCTTAGGAAACCCAAAATGGTTCAAACACCTCTGTAATACAAGTCTTATTCCCATCCCTGTGTCTCATTATATGGAAGGGTGTTTAGCAGTGCAAGAGAGTGGCCTTTTGTGTGTGTGTGTGTGTGTGTGTGTGTGTGTGTGTGGGTGTGAGTACGTGCCTGCGCAAAGTTGCCTGTTTGTGTATCCGAGTGTGTTTGCTCACAGTGACTGCACAGTTTGCTATTCAGCCCTAACAGGAGGCACAAACAGCAGGCTCAGCCTCACTTAATTACATGCAACGGTAACTCACTTCATTATCATGCAATTCTATTCCTGTAACTTACGTAGATTTTTGCAACAAGAGTAAAAAAATAAAAAAAGAGAAAAAATAAAAGAAAATAATTTACATTTTAGAAGAAAAGAAGCCAATCAGAGATAGGATCACCAGCAAACACAGCCCTGTTAGCCACAACCAATTGGATTTTGAAAGGCGGTGCTTGGAGGATTGCCTTAAAGAGACAGTGCAGCACCTCGTGTGGTGAACATGTCGCTCAAAGTACAGTTCAGCGAACACACAGTGCCACTGTCCTCCTCTCTCACTCTACCTCTCCCTCTCGATCACCCTGTCTCTCTCTCTCTCCCTCTTAACTGATCACTGCTGACAGTTTCTCTGCTGCACAAGCCTCAGCTACACAGAGGAGGTTAAAGATGGGGAGAAAGAGAATGGAGGATGGAGGGGAGAAAGTGCAGACAAGACAATAGTGTGTTTGTGCAGTGAAATGCTAAAATGATAAGCCAGGAGGAAGAAATGAAGGAAGGAGCCAGGGAAGAGAGTGAAGATGGTAAGGGGGGTGGGCAGAGAGAGAGAGCGAGAGAGACAGAGCGAGAGAGAGAGGGAGAGAGAGAGAGAGAGGGAGAATGAAAGAGCGAGTGAGAGAGAGCTGTAGTGTGAGAGTCCCTTTGGGAAATGCAGCCTTCGCCTTCGATTATATAATCAAAAAAATGTTGGTAGATCTCTTCAGTCACAACCAATCAGTCGGCGGGATCCTCCGTATCAGCGAGACAGAGGGAAGGAGGAGGGAGAGGGAAGAAAATGAGGAAGAGGGAGTCAGAGACTGTGAGGATCTGGGTGAGGAAGAAGAAGAGGAAAAGACATGGGGGGAGAAGGGTTTGGGTGGAAATTTGGGGGGAAAACATGAAGATGGAGTCTGTGAATGGGCTCTCCCTATAGTGCAGACTTGTCTGTCTTTTACTAGGTGTGAGTAAGAGCTACATGCATTTTGTGTGATTTAGGCTAATGCATTTCAAGAGACACCAAGAGCTTCTGATACTGCACTGTTTTAAAAAAAAAGTATTTTTGCGAGACCCCAATGTATATATGGTTCAGCATTTCCTTGTACAAAAATGAATCATCGCAGATTCTGCCCCACTACCACACACACACACACACACGCCACAGTACACCGCTCACACAAATACACTGGGACAATCCTCATAACCTGACTTTCACATTTAGGTTCCTGTACTCTGGAATTTAAACATAGAGATCATTCTCGCAGTCTATCAGTTCTAATGAAACACTTCAACTTGTCACAAAACATTTCCAGTTCAGTCGGCTTCAGTGTTTTAACAGAATTTAAATTAATTATCTCAGTAGCCCATACCCCCACATTTGAATTGCCACCAACATTGTCCACTTATTAAGAACCTCTCCAGTAATACCAATTCTGTGATAACATTTGTTGTTTAGCAGTGAAATCCTAACACAAAAAGACCAGGAATTCAAATTCTCCTTTAGAAGGACTATACTGATGCAAACAAATTGTATTTTTTCACAAAATTATAATACCAAACATTTACAGAAATCTTGTTACTTAATTTCCCTGTGGGCAAACAGCCTACTCCATAGTAAGTAAAAGCGAAGGGCAGTTTTCCCAAAGCTGAAGATCAAGGCTATTGTATATTCATTTCTCAAATCAGACAACAATTATTACAAAACTTATATATATATATATATATATCCATGGATGCTTCATGAACCCTGAAATCAATCTAAAACCAGGGATCTCACATGTGTAATCCACTTAGGAATACTAAGCCACATTAAAATACCAGCACTGCCATCTAACCTCACTTCCTCTATGTACTTCAGTTGTACCCTGAAAGCCAGCTTTGTAGCCTAAGAGCCTTTCTGATGAAATTCTATAGTATTATTCTTGTTTTCTTGGAAATCATTTCCATGCAAAATAGCAGACAGTAATGAAATCAGGCAAAAAACAAACAAACACAAAACGTACAAAGGTTATATAAATAAACATAAAAACACACACACATATTAAAAGCAGAATCCAATTAAGTGGAGCGGGGATATTTAACAATATAAGGTCATTTGCCAGAGGAAATTAAATGGCTGACCTTTGACTCATCTTGACAAATGAAAAGTAGGCACCCTGTGATTGACTGTCTGAATTGGTCATGTGGGAGGAGGGTCTTTCTTTGCTCCAGGTCTAAAACACACACTACCCAAGCCCTCAGCTTTTACCCAATCCCACAACTCATCACCCACATCTGTCAGCCTGCGCTCACACAGACCCCTTACATAACCCAGACTCGGCTGGCCGCACACTGTTCGTCCCCATCTTATACACTGCACATATAGAGCCTTTTTTCTGGAATTTCTTTGCATTTTCACAGTATGTCACGTGCTGAAGCTCTGGTCACCTGACAGGACAGATGTCCATACAAGGCAAAAGGAAGTTCAAGCTGTCTTAAAGGAACAGTCATCCTGCGTGTCATGTCTCGAGCAATGACGGCCCCCAGTCAGAACAGAGGGATTTATTAGAGAGACGATGCGTCTGGAATCCCTCCTGCCTTTACAGCACTCACTTCTTAGCAACGGCCGTGGCTGTGAGCACTGGCACACTAAGGCTGAAAAGCCCTCAGCTCAGTTCAGCTCAGCCGCTCTCTGACACGTCACAAGGAATGAAAACCTGCAAAGCATCAGTATGTTCATGGACGTCTACCTCAATCTGCCGTGCACTTTGCAATGATGCACAGACTATGCGAACACCCACACGCCCTTTTTAAAGGAGGATAAAGTATACTTAATTGATATACAGATATCCCTCACAAAAGATATGCATATGTAGGATGAATAGGGCCTTCAACAGAGAAAATGTGATGTGCCAACAAATTTCCTCGTAACAAAATTATTCTCTGGCCTCCAACTAATAGGAATTCTGAGCCATCCTAATGCACAAATTTGTTTTACCCATTCAAACATCCAGGTGACCCGAATTCTGCAGCTCACAGACACTCAGAATGGTAGCGAAGGATCCCACTCGCCCAATCGGCTCTGGCACCCCACTAACCCCCCACACACCAATACTTTAGCAGCGCCCCAGCTGTCCCAGAGCTGAGGAGACCAGAGCAGCAGAGCGAGAGAGCTGGGGAACAGAGTGTGGTGGGGGGGTTGAGCTGGAGCCTCTCGTGAATTTTAACGAGCCCTTGCCACCGCACGCTCCTGCACTCCACTCTGAGATGCAGCAACATGGAAAACAAAAGGGCCCGTGCCTCCTATTAATAGGCTGGGTGGCAGTACACAGCTGCTGTGACACACACAGCACATCCGGCTGACAGGGTAATGATAGGGGGAGAGGGAGAGAGAGAGAGAGAGATAGAGCGATTGAGATGTGGGGAAGACAGGGACAGGAGAGGAGGGAGGAATGGGGAGAAGGATAGGAAGATATATATATATATATATAGAGAGAGAGAGACATTTAGAAAGAGAGAGCAAGAGATCTAGACAGACAGAGGAGGTTGGAGAAAGATGGAAGGGGGAGGAGAGGAAGAAGGAGGGAATAAGAACAAGGTGGAACAGGGAGGATAGAGGGCAATAAAGAGCGAAGACTGAAGGCAGGGAAATGAGGGGGTGGAATAGGAGAGAGATAGAGGTAGAAGAGAAGCGAGGAGTAGGAGAGACAGAGGGAGGCGAGTGCAACACAAGAGTGAGAGGACAACAGAGACGGAAGATGAAGAGAAAGGAAACGCTGAGAGCAGATGGAGGCAAAAACCATAGGAACACAGGAGAGCAGAGAGAAGCAGAGAAAGGCAGAGATGGAAGATAAATTCAGATGGATTTGACCATGATGCACTGACCAACCATCAGTGAACATGGATGGTGCGATAGGGAGAAGAATGGCCAGAAAGACAAACACGAACATATACTGGGGGAGGAGAATCAGAGCAGGAGAGAGAGAGAGAGTGAGAGACGGAGAGGAAGGGGGAGCGGGGACCCAAAGTGAGAGGAAACAGAAGTGACGGCTATGTTACAGAAGACCCCAACCCAGACAGAGAAGAAGTATCGCAACACTGGGTTTCATTTGGCAGTGAACCCCTTCTCGTCAGCATAATGAGGAAAGACACGAGAGAGAGCGAGAGAGAGGAAGAGAGAGAGTATTTGAGAGGGAGAGGAGGGCAGAAAGCACAGAGTGTATGTGAGTGTGAATCTATGTGTGCGTGTATGTGTGTATTTGTGTGTGTGTATGTGTGTGGGGATAAAGGGGGAGGAATGTGGTTTCCATAGCGACCTGAAGCAGGCTGAGCACTTGGTGTCCGTTCCAGTTGTGAGAGCGCCAGGCTGACAGAGGCCCTGCGAGCACAGAGCACAGGATTACCCGTGCGCCGCCTGCCTCTCTCGCTTTCTCCTTCTCCTTCTCCGTCTCTTCCAGTGTTAGAAGAGCACACGCACACACACACAAACTCACTCAAACACACACAGTCAGAGCCTGCGAACCTCGAGACTCTGCTCTGAAGGACTGAGCCAGGCCAGACTGCCGTCACTGCAGCTGACACAGAGCAGTGACATGGTTCCATGAAAAAGAATGCCCGCCCCTCTCTCCTCTCCTCATTTCCAGTTTCCGCTTTCTCTCCTCTCCTCTCTGTAGCAGAACTCTAGTCGGTGCCTTGGGCTATTGTGTGAGCGTGTGCCGCTGGGCATGTTGTGTTTTGGGTGGCATGCAAAAACTAGGCCTGTAATGATCCACTGAAATCAGGCTATGATACCTATAATGTGAAGTCAGTCATAATGCACTGAACTGACCTGTCTTCTCTGTGTAGAACAGTTTGACAAGGGACTACATTAGTTGTTTATTTTATTTTTATTTTTATTTTTATTATTATTATTATTATTACAGCATGTCATTTCATGTGTTTAACCAGAACAACCTATCCCATGTTTGATATGAATAAATAATGTATTGTGTATCATTCAAATGTCCTTTTTATGCCCAGCCAAGGCTCTGAGTGCTTGATTTATTTCTTTACTTATTAATTTTTTGCATCAGTTTATAATAGCCTCCAAGATTATTATTTTATAAATATATACATAATGGTAGCTTACCAAAAAACAGAGATACTGGCTCCATTAGAAACAAGGATGTGTGGCAGCACAATGCATATCCTTTGTTATAAGCAATCATGAAATCCATATAAACTTCCTTTTTCATAAACGACCGTGTGAAGTTACATATAACAACAGAGCATTAGAAGTGCAATTCGGTGTCTGTGGATTGAGCCCATGAAGACAGAGAGGCAGACAAACAGACCGAGACAAAGTGTCTATTTCAGGTTGACCTTGGCAGCTCCGCTTCAGGTGGTACTTACACATGGTCTAGTGGCCATAAGTCTATAACCCTGGCACTGGCTATAGTCACAGCTGCCCATTGATAGACTGGCACTGAAATGCCACTGTACCATCAGATCACCCAATACCAGGAATGCACAGAGCGCCACAGGACAGGGATTGAACAAAGGGAGAGAGAGAACTATAACCTCTTTTAAATCCATTTAGCCAGGCTCTCTCAATTGTCAAATACAAAAGAATTACACATAGTCAGAGGCGTAGTGTCCAGAAAAGGCCCAGAGACATGGATTCTCATCTTTAAGTGTGAGCAACTAAATATCAAGCTAAAATATAAATTTCTAAAACAGTGTGGTTTTTATAGGATAGTAAGGCAAGTGATTGAGCTGCGCAAAAATCTGTTCTGCGTGTGAGTGAGTGGTAAGGAGCTGTTGAAGTGAACAGCCTGTCTATTGTACCGACATAGCCTGCAAAATGTGTGGGAGGCATCCTGACCCCTGCTGACACCCCTTGACCCCCACTGACCTTGGGCACCTCGATGTGAGAGCGGCTCACCAGGCCAGACACCCTCTCCACCTTCTGAAAGTTCCTCCTGCTTGTGATTCGAACCCGCAACACACCATCCTGGCTCTCGGGGTTTGATCTCTGTGAAAGACAGACAGTGGCACAGTCAGAGACCTTACCGGTGTTGAAAGAGACCCTCCTTTTACTGTTGACACAGGAAAATATAAGCAGGGTTAGCGTGCTGGCGAGTGCACTCTTTGACTCATGCCAGTTGACTTCACACATTGTGTGGACAAGCCAAGTAACTGAACAGCTTTCCTATGCCTTGGTGCCATGCACAGCAACTTCAACCAGCAAACTGAAACCTTTCCACACTTGCCTATAATTGTCTTTATTAATGAATTACGTTTTGACTGCCCTTTCTTCATAAGGCTTCAATAACCATAGCAAATCTGTATCACTGCTTTCAAGAGTGCTGTGTGGCCAGACAGAGGTACATTAGACCCTATTATGTAGAAGAATTGGGATGTAGGAGAGCCACGGGAAACCCTGTTGCTCATTACCACAAGGAAAACCAACCTCAATGAGGTTTTAAAAAGCTGGGAGCTTTTTACTATCTAACATTGGGGCCCATTACAAACTGACTCATTCACACATCTGCCATTTACATCGTAAATCGGATGCATTAAGTGACATTCTAGGAAATCTTCAGGAAACACTAGATCCCATTGAAACAACAAGGGCACTAATTCCACTAAAACTATACATCAAAAACAGGACACACTTTTACAGTCTTTTGTTGGGGGAGAGGACTGCATCCAGTTTCAATGGGGGCTGTAGGAGAATTCAGTTTTGTGGAGTTTAACACTAAAAATTAGAACTGTTATGAAAACATTGCTTTTATATTATTTTTGAGCAAGCCTTCTCTAGTCTGTCTCTCTCTCTAAAAATAAGCATAATATCTGACTTGCAGATACTGACATTAACGTAACCACTGCTCCAATACGTAGCTTGCCCAGTAAAGTTTTTTTTTTCCGTATCATTTGTTTCTCTGAAGCACATTAGAGAGCAGACTCTGTGGCTCTGCCATCTCCACGGCACTTTGGGAGGGATATGGGAGAAGGGAAGTAAGATAGGGGTGGCTGTTGTGCATACACTGTCCAGGGTAGCATAGCCAGGTGCCCATGAAGGAGAGCAGAACATGCAGCTTCTCTGAAAACTGTAACTTTGTCGAAACTGAATCGAGCAGACAAACACTGGAATGGGGTTGGATTAATAACCGATAACAAGCTTTAAACAGGGGAGGAAAAAAATACAACAAAAGTAAATGTTACACAGGGGGAAACTGCTGCATTAACACCAATCCCCCCCCCCCTCCCCGGGATCGATTTTTATCAGACTTTTAAAGATGGCACAAGCATTTCAGAGGGAGCAGCTATAAACGACAACATTGTTTGGAGGTGGTTGTTCAGCAGCTGAAGGAACCAACATACAGACACACAGGCAATGCCACTCTGGGCAGACCCACCTGGCAGCTGAAAAGGAATTTCCTCTTGTTGCAACTCAGGCCACAAAGACATTTTATGGGCAACAGTCGGCAGCCTCTTGAATAGGACATACAGGCTATACAGGGTCAAGGTCCCCCAAGACTTCAATCCCGATAATTTAGAGATTGGATCCTTCTGTCCTGGTCTGGCTGTACTTCTGAGCAGCACCTGAATTATCTTGGTCTCAGCCTCCAACTCCAGTATATACACACACGCACACATACGCAAATACACACACACACACTGGCTGCAAATGAGGAGGCAGATTTTTATTCAGCCACTCCTGTTTATATGGAGGGATGCTGAGTCACTGGGATGGGAAATAGAGGTAAACACACCCATTCTGTGAACGGGCTTCAATCTTACGCACACTGACACAGAGTTGCATACAATCTCTGACCCCCACACACATGTTCACACTGTGACTCCAGGTACACATCTGCAGGTCACTCTATTTTAGAAGTTTCACCAGCTGGAAAACAGGAAACCCTGCAAGCATAACCAAGCACAACACAAACACCAAACTGAGGAACTGATGATCAACAGGAAAGATCACACCCTAACATAAAAGAAAAGTGGGAGTAGGTCTTCAAGCAGTTTTTGAGCTACCCCAAACCAGAATGCCAAAAATCTGCCATTTTATCACAACCTTTATTATTATTATTAATATTATAACTTTTATTTTGACATAGGTTCAATACATGGAATATCAGTGCCCCACTCTCTTCAGCGCTGAAAGGGTTTACCAGCAGCTGAGACTGGACGAGATCTATACAATACAAGAGTGACATGAATTGGTGTGTTATCGGGGAATCCCCTGTGTTTCATTCTGCACTGTGATTTTTCCTTTATCAGTGGCAGTCTGCACACCCTTCCCACACAAGAGGTTACTAAAGGTTAGAGCACTGCTATAGCAATGACAAGACAGGAGATACATTTGGCTGCCTGAATATTTATCCACTGTACATTATGTAAACAGGAGTCCCGGAAGGATTATCGCACACATTAACCAGCCCATTCCTTTTCACAGAGGTGGCTTCAGTCTGCGCTTAAATACAAGTGATTTATCTATTTCCTGCTGCCTGCCAAAGTCTACAAAAAGCGTGCCACTCTGTGACCACCCATGGTCCTGCTGCCAACCCAGTTTTCTGACAGGCTGAGCCCTGGGGATGCTCCCTGGCTCTCAGACCCACTCACCCCTCTCTCCCCTGGCATCAGGCAGGGAAGCATGTCGCCTAGATCTGGGGCAACAGGTCAGGAAGAGTAAGCTCAACAGACAATAATACAGACCAAACAAAATAATAATATCTGCTAGAAACAGGTGTCTGAATGAGCTAATAATTGCACGGTTCCGTACCAAGCACTTCAATAACGGCTGATGTGATGGAGATTATATATTTGTATGATATAGATCCCCTCCCCCCCGTCACTGCTTGCCTGGTAGCTCTCTCCCTTTTAACAAGGCCTAACCCTTTTTAGGAAGGTTACAAACGAGAGGAGGCCATTCGACCCGTCAAGCTTTTCTGCTGCTCTGCACCAAATTAGGGAACTCGCAGACTCATTCGATTTAATTACAATCCTATACTCTGGGGACGGCAGGTCTGGAATCCTAATGAGAGCTTTGCTGGACACTTGCTGCTGCTGCTGCTGCCATTTCAACCCCAGACCGTGCACTGAGCTCCAACTGTGAGGCAGATAGATCCGTCTCCCTTGCTCACCCCAAGTTAGCTCCCCTGGCTCAGGGCTGGCATCTGGGCTGCTGCCAAATCACTAGCACTCCAGGGCTAAAGCTGAGGTGAGGGGTGGGTAGTTTTTACAGGCCTTCACTGGGTGCGTCTGCGTTATTAAGTGTAGTGTTGCTAGTTCTCAATTGTGCAGCTCTTTGAGATCTGAAATTGCACTGAAAAATGTGGCATTGCTGTAATTTTGGGCTAGATCGGATGACCTACATGCCACATGATGCCAGTAAGGGAAATTACGGTGGACTTTTAGAAATTTGAATACATTTGTTCTGTAAGTTCTTCTCAGCATCTGTGACCTGTCACTGTACAGGAAGTATAAGTTTTGTAAGTATACAACACTATTTACAGTGCACACATAAATCATGGATTTTCCAGTCCAAGATTTTCAGAATTCAGATATCAGGACAGCCTGATCCTTACATCTGCCAAGCAAACCTGTGCACTACTAGCAGCAGCACTGCAATAATCACCACCACCCAACCAGAACATCAGAAAACAAGCAACAATCTGGTCTCTTTGTTCTACATTCGTTCTGCACAATTGAAGTGATTGCATTACTGTATCCTGTGTTTCTATCACAATACACCACTTCTATTATTAGTACTAAATCACCTTGGATAAAGGCTTCGGCCTAGTGAATGAAATATGATCATAATAACTTTCCAGGTAAGGGACATTGGGTTTACTCTGTGACAAGCAGTATTCAATTAAAACACTGCCCCTGACTGTAACCCCTCATTACTAGCACTGAGTCTAGGAGATGAGGCATGTGTAGTTCCAGCACCAGCACACTGTGGCTGGTCAGTCCTTCTCTAATGCTGTTGTTTAAAGGAGGCCAAAGAGTAGTCACTTTATGGGCAATACAAATCAGCAAGGCCTCAATTTAATTAACATTCTGCCTTGTTAAAAAAAAAAAGAGCGAGACTATATTAAATCATGCAGCTGATGAAGAAATGTGCATCACCTCTTATTTCAAAGCCATTAAAACATCAAAGATGAGGTATTAATTTAACCTAGATAAATATGACTCAGTTTATGGGCAGTTGACTGCATGCTTGTATATTGTCACTGCCTGCTACTGTGCTAATTGTTCCTGGCTCAGAGTCCTTCGTAAAATAAAGCAGGGGGCTCGAACCTGGCCTAAGACAGTTGCATATTTGACTGTAGTACACGTTCGAAATCTATCACAACTGCTTCAAACTCCTGTCTCTCGTAAGCTCCTTAAAATGTCACGTCGTCACACGCTGTTATTTTGTACCTCCCCATTCTCTCTCTTCACCGCCGCTGATGGATGTACTAGAGGAATGGAGTGCTCCATTTCTGCATGAGTCACACAGAAGAAAGGAGGTAAATTTGATGAGGCACATTTTATTCATACAATCAGCTTCATTGTTATTTTTATTTATTTAATTATTTTACTTTTGAATCCCATTCATGCAATTTCGTTTCACTTAGGCTGTTAATACTTCCCGTGGAAGACCTTGGTGACACCATATAATTTCTACCAGCTCTAGTCTATGTAACCACCAGTTAACTGTTTATTTGAAAAGCGTTAAATGTCTTTACATGGCACTTGAACCTCTCACACAACTTGTCTTGACATCTTTGAAGAAGTCAAATTCCAGAACTGCTAGGGAGTCCTTGAGACTGATTGGGAAAGTTTGATTTATTGCCCCCCAGAATGACAGTGTGCCACCCTTCCTTCACATAGGCATACATACAGCATTACAAGCACTCAGAAAATGTTGTATTTGATGCAGCTCTTTCTCCCTTTCTTTCTCTCTCACCTCCTCATTCTCCTCCTGGTCTGACTCCTTTTCTTCTGGCTGTTGTCCATTTGCCACAGAGTTCAGGCTCAGCGTCACTTCGTAGCACTCCTGGATATCTGTAGAGAGAGAGAGACCTGAACACAGCTGCCAACCCTGCTGCCCATGCTCCACACACATTGGCTACTAAGGGGGTGATCCAGCCCACTCTTACTCTCTCAGGCCCCAGGGCAGTTTACTGAACCAAGATCCTAAGGAATAATTGCTTTTAAGTGATAAGAAACTGATGGTGAGATTAACTGGAAAGACAGCAAATTAAAAAATAATTTCAAAATCCAAATGAAATGCTTGGAACTGAAATATTTGAGGAATGAAGGCTAGCATAAGCACACTTTTTTTTTTTAAACACATGCCTTATTCCTTTAAAAACACTGCCATAAACAAACACATAATCAAACAAACAAATAAATGCATGAGTTAATGTGGCTTGGAATTCTGGGAGCTGCAGCCCTAATCTGGCACTGACAGCACACACGAAAGCTCCAGGCCAGAGCTCTTCTGCTGTTTTTGTGTTCTTTATCGCCACCTACTGGTTAGAACTGCAATTACACACAGCGCCTTCCTATGAGGCTAAACAACATCAGTACTGCAAAATGAATTCATAAACACACACACACACACACACACACACACACACAAACGCTGTTGTGCTGTTAAAGGGTCAATGTCCTCTCACACAGTTCCTGGGGAGAAAATAAGGACATTTCACTGTGTTACGTCAACCTTTGCACCACTTATATCCCCATTAGTCTTCCAGCTAACCTCTGAGCTACATTTGTTTGCTTCAGAGCCGCTATTCCCCTCTACTCAACAAGAGAACAACAGAAGCAGCCTTTGTTTTTCCCAGTCGCCCAGTTCTAGTCAATGAAATATCTAAACTCCCAATCCATTCAGACAGCTTTAAGCTAACTCTTAGTCACTCAAATAAGGGCACAGAGACACTCTGTTAATATTAGGCCACGTCCCTGACAACCTAATCCTACCCTACTCTGCAATCCTCTTTGCGTCAGTGTAACCGCTAGGTCATGCTGTTTTTCCACTCTTGCAATTCCCTGCTCAAACCCCCACAGTGCCCCCAAAGGCAGTCAGTGTGACGGGGCCCAGCCTGCAACCTCATGGTCCCTGGGCTCCAGTCATTAGGCTGGGCTGCTGCTACTCAATGAGGGGAACCGGGGCGACAAGACACTGTGTGACGTCTCCCTTATGCCATTGTCCACCCCAGAGACCGCACAAAGACACCATTGTTGTACAATTATGTCTCAGAATGGGGGGCACTGGGGGGGCGTGTCAACAACAGCAGCCAGGGCTTGTGTGAGGAAGCAGCTTTTGTGTTTTTATCAGCAAAAATGCTTTCAGTGAACTTGAGATAAAGGAAAGAAGGGTTTAAAGAAATAAATGTGTGTGGGGGGGGGGGCTGTGTTAATCCCACTGCTGTGCTATGCTGTTATGAGGAATGAGGAGTTGGATAGGGGAGGGGGGGTGATGACTCATTGAGCTGTGTGTGTGTGTGTGTGTGTGTGTGTGTGGAAGTGGGTGAGAGCCGGCGTATTTGTGCGTGAGTGGGAGTGTAGAGATGTGTGGGCAGAGTTTTTGATGTCCGTCAAGCCCAAGAAAGGGAGATATGTGACCCCTACCTTCCCTGCTTCCCAGGAACAAGGGCAATCTCATCCTGCAAGTTTTCTTTCCTTTTTATGTAGAATATGTAGAAATATTTGCTCTAATCACATCTTATTTTCCACAGCCGAATAATCCCTAAAATCTTCAACACCAATAAGAACAAACAATACAGTGAGCTGACACTCACCTTAAGCAAATATTCGCCTGTGTTGGCTTTGTACGTTTGAGCGTCTGGGTGTGTGTGTTTTGAGCTTCCTGAGTATTCCTGTGGGATACTGTCTCTGTGCTTCTTGTCTGTACAGTAAAGGTGCATGACCAAGTTCGTCTGAGTGCCTGTGCCATACTTTCTCACCAATAATATTACCTAAACAGGTACAAAACCAAAGCCATACATGAGAGCTCTCGTTTTAAAATCCTTTTCAAATGTTTTAATGTTTTCAAACTCAAAGAGGAGATACAAATCCTAGCCCAGCAAAACACACAGAAACTACACACCTCTTTTACTGCTTGTGTACTCATACTGTGGTCTGCTTACCCATCATGCCACAAAGGATGACACATTCCCAAGACAAATCACAAAGCAACTCTCTTTTAATACTGCAGTCATCAGAACAGACGGGTGTCTCACTGCCTTGACAGATATGTCATCAATAAAATATCATTGCTCCCTCTTATAATCATAGGCAAATGCAATGCTCTGGGGGGGGTTTGTAGTGTCAGGGGAGGTCAGTCAGCTCTACAAAGCAACTGTTCCAAGTTTTTCTCCCTTCATATGTGATTCAGTTATCCTCCCCCACCACAGATATGTACACTTCTCCATGTGTTTAGACCACAGATCTGGCCGCACAAAAGTGGGATTCGTCAGTCCTCCCCTCATGTATCTTCTGTTTTTCATCTCTCCTGAGTTAACTGAACCCTTTAATTGAACTACTCCTCCACCCCCTCTTCTTTTAAAATGTTTCCACATCTTGAAAGATTGGAAGAAGTTCAACACTGAACACACATGTTGAGTCAAGAATTTGACATATTGAGGTATACTGTTTCAACGGCTAGTGGCTGCATTCACCGATCCAGATTAGTACTCGTCTTGAACTTCTTTACTTAACATAACATCAGGTAGTCTGAGATAAGTGCTAGTTCCAGTCTGTGAAGCCAGCCAGATGTGTACAGGATTTAAACAAGTGGGCCCATGACAGTGACTGCTAGTGTTTGAGTTCCCTCCTGTGCTCATCTAATCTGAACTGATAACCTATTAAAAGTTTTTCAGATGATTTGAGGTGAACAATAATTTATTAAAGATGTTGAATATAGACTGATAAGAGTTGCTCTCTGTCAGACGCCATTCCTGGTAATACAAGGATGACTATAAATAACAGTGATCTCAGTGATCTATTAAGGGTCTAAGTTACTCACAGATCATTTGGGACAAAAGGGGACACAGGTGGGACACTGAGCTCTAAACACCCGCTCTGTGCTCTGCGTTCTGTGCCTGGCCTTTCCCTCCAGCAGTCAAACTTTCCATCACCAGGTCACGTGGTCCCTGAGTGATGTAATTCAACTCCTTATATATTCTATGCCCCTGTGTGTAAAAGAGTGAGTGTTTTATATGTGTCTTCTCTCTTCACCCCATGCCTTCATTATAATATTTTTCTCCTTGCCTCATAGACTTGGCACCAAAGAGAATCTGTTCTGTTAAAGAGTTATTATTATTATTATTATTATTATTATTATTATTATTATGAAACACATGCCAAGAGTACTGAAACTTCCCTAATCCAAAAAGGGGTGAACCTCTTGCAGGATGGCATTAAAATATATGGTTTGTAAAGTACATCAGTTAATTGGTCAGAGGTATCAGTTCAATTTACTATTGATTAAGAGAACTATGAACTATTTTTCCACCAGTATGAGGGTTTTTTCTGGACGATATGCACTCTGTTTACAGCCCCTTGTCTCTGTCCCTGTAGTGCCTACTTCGCCCCCCCACCACACACACACATACACACACACACACACACACACACACACACACACACACACACGACCACCCTCTCCTCAGCATGTGTGTGAACAAAGGGATGAGTCTGTGTTGAAGGCGACCTTTGTTCTGGATTGCTCAATCACGCAGACAGCCTTGCCCACAGCGTCTCTTAGCCAGCCCCCCCACAATCCCACAATGCCCACTGTTTGAAGCCAAGCACTGCCGCCAGCCCCACAGTCTTCCCTGCCAGTCTGGGACTCACAACATGCTCCCTCTCCCAGCATCAGCCCAGAGAAGTGGAAACAAACAAAACAAACAAAAGCAGGGAAGAGAGGCTAAATTCAGGCAGGGCAAAACTTGGTAATTCACCTGTTATTTACCGTGATTGTTTATGTGTCCTGTGGAACAGCAAACACCTCTGATTTAACCGTCTTATATCCTAGCTTTCATATGCAATATTAATGCTACATTACGGTTGAATGAGGCTGAAAATAAAACTCAACCACTTCCTTACCTAACCCCCACCCCCATCTATACTCCCCTAATTGCCTTTTGTATTTCCTTTCCAGAGAGATGAGCCACTTTAAGTAACAAGCTTCAGACAACAGAGCTGCTGAACTGAAATGTGAAAGGAAAAGAATGGAATAAAATAACAACTCCCTTCTACTTTCCCTACGTTATCCTTACTCTGCTTTGACACATCCCAGAGAGCAATCCAATGAAATTTCACATAGAAACAAAAGGGAAAAAAATACATTTTATGAATTACTATTTGTTGCTCTGTTAACTGAAAGACTCATTTAAATTATGTGTTTCTGCTCATTATTATTACACTTTGCTTGCAATAAACAGTTAAAACATGTTTACGTCAACAGCCAATTAAGTGAACTGGCTGTTAGACCAATTAAGCAAATAGTGCGGATGTATTATTAAAGTCACTAAAGGTTCACTAAACAACAAAGTTACACTAAAAAAGATTTAAAAAAGTGACAACACGGATTCATTGAAATATAGTAATAATAACAGTGACAATAATAATATAAGATGATCAAAGAATCTAGTGCTCAGCAGCACTGGAATTAAATAAATAAACTTGACCTGAGCCTGCAGCCCCTAGTGAATGACCTTCACAGCACACAGCTACCTGGCTGGGGCTGCCCGTTGTGGGGAGTTTATTCTGAGGGGTTTGGGGTCAAGCGTGCCTGCTTTCAGACACTGTCTCTCACACACATTCCTGTACAGATAGCCAGGCTCTCTGTGGAATGCAGGGAATTTTGATAAACTCCAGCCTCTTGAAAAAACATCAGCCCTGGTAGAATAAACCCCTGAAGCACACACTCTCACTCTCACTCTCTCTCTCGCTCTCTCTCTCACACACACACACACACTACAGACTTGAACAGATCTCAGGCTCTCTACACAAAACCAAATGCAACAGAACTGAACATAATCACAAGAATGAAACATCTGGAGAAAATCTGTTTAAGGGAAAAAATAAAGCACAGGAGTACTGAAATTCAATCTTGCTTATTTAATATATATAAATTAATAATCTCATGAGATAAATTCATGCTAGGACGTGTGTAAAATACAGCCCAAATACAGTGTGGATTTAATTTACACAATCCATATTTTTCACTAATGTAATTTTCATACCTTTGATGCACGGTGTAAGATGAAAGTTATTTCATTGATTGATTCATTCATGCTACACAGGTTATTGTCTGTTTTTCTCCGGTGTGTTTTTTTTTTTACCAACAATGCAATGCCTCACTTGATTGAAGAGCTGTTTGAAATTGCTTGGCAGGGGTTAAACAAATTACCTTTATCTACCTCCCTGCGTAGCGAGTGCCCAGCTGCAGGATATCACAACAGAGAGCGAGCACAATGTAATTAGCTCTATCTGTACAACAGCAGCCTCCTGTGAGGGAGGAGGGCAAGGCTGGCACACTGCGAGCTCAGTCACGCCAACGTCAGCCCGAGCCGAATGCCTCCTCACCACACATTCTGCCATGGCAACGCTGCTATCTCAATGGCAACAAATCCTGGCTCCTGCACTTTACAGCACAGCCACCACAATGGCAATGCCAAAGGCGAACAAATCATTAGGACACTGGTAGGGTATTTAATACACGTGTATAAGAACTGTGTTTTCTCAGAGCTAAAAGAAAATACATAACAATGCAATAGCTCTAGTTTTGTTTGAGGTGAAAACAATTGTAAGGGTTTACAGTTTACTATTTTGGTTTACAACACCCACAGTATTACCCTTGGCCTGCCACGCACTGGGTGTATTTTTATGTTGCAAAACATGTTGTTCTAGCAGCAGTGATAAGGTTCTGGTAATGTGATGTCAAAGTAACATGCCTTAATAATACAGCCATACTGCATATGCTGGCATTCCCAGCCTCTGGTGTCTTCCATTCAGATTCTCTCAGACCTGCTGGTATGAGGACATAGCCTACTATCAGTGGTGGACGAAATAGTTTATCTGGGGAGATACGGAGAACGTGCAGATTAGCTGACATGATGAAAAAAGGCCAGATGTAAGTGCAGGAGTAGAGCAATTAAAACTCCCTGTTGCTATAACAGTCCAGCACATTAAGCAAGAAATACTTAACCAGATTTAATTAAGTTCCTGTGCAATAACTGGACTAATAAATGACCCAAGCGTTGAAGGGAAATGTGGAGGGAGGCTGGTGTCTCTGAGAATTTTATTCCAGGTTTCAGGAGGGAAGCGACTGAATAATTAGGGGTATAAACTGTAGCAATAAGTCTGTCTCATTTGGGTGACATTTTCTCCACTTTGTGAAAGATCACAGGTCTCTAATGCACAATTAATGCTTAGATGTTCCCGTAATAAAATGTAAAAAAAAAAAAAAAGAAATTGTAAAAATAATAATAAAAGCTGACTAATAGAGCAATCCACTACTGCAGGCTCACAGTAAAGGTCAGCTTCTCACCGTAAACCTTTACAGGTGATATTATACTACAAGTGTTGTTATGGCTGCAAGACTGTGCTTGATGGTACTAATACAGAGGGAGTCATGCCAGTGAGATGTCTCCTTTGCAATTAATACTGGGCACAAGGAGGGAGGTAATGACTGCACTGCACTGCACTGCACACAAGCTATTTATGGCATAATTTATTACTCATTAATAATGCATTAGCAAGAGAGTTTCAACTTATCTTTGTTTTATTATAGGCCTGTTAATTATGTAAGAATGAGGAACTCTGCAGTTCTCTCTCATAAGCTTACTTCATGCAAAGAAAGGGTCTTGAAGCAGATGAGGTGAGAACATATAGCACCCATTGTGCCAAACAAATATTGGGTCTTTGTTTAAAATCTATATTCCATCAAAAGCATAAAACTGCCCTGGTTTGTTTTTGTTTTTTTTCTTGTTTTTTCCAGAAAACACACGTCAATCTTATTTATTTTGTTTGGTAAAGATCTTACACAAGATAAACTAAATAAATATGGAGTTTAAGCACTTTTACCTGCAGATGTTCAGTTTCTTTTATTTTGTTTGTTTCTCAATTGTGCCTAAAAATATATAAACTGTATTGGGAGTATCTGCATAGCTAAATGTCTGTCGGAAATAATCTGTGTATCCATATCAGCACAAACTTTTGGGGATTAAAGGAACTGCCACGTTAAACACTTTTGCTGGTAAAAAGATGTACTTGTTGTGATTTTTATTAAATTTGTTATTATTCTGTACATACATAATCTATTTCAAAATAATAAATAAACAGTATCCAGATTTTTATTTTATCTCATTGTGTGAACTGTGTCACTTTCTGTTTTAACAAACACAAAAACCCCAGATGAATTTATAAATAACGCTAACCTGGCATCAAACCCACCGCTGATCAACCCCATATCTGAAAATTCCTAATATTCCCAATCACTCAAATACCATGTCAAAGAAACGAAAAACAATTAAGCCTATTTTTACCATTCAGACTGAAGGAATGGACATTTCACAAACTGCGACTGAAAACAGTATCAGGCTATTTGGAAACACAAGCATAAAACCCAAGATAAGGGGTATCTGGAAAGTTTGTGACCTGCTTCCTGTGGAGTTGCTGTAATACCTGAAAACTGTAGCACTTGTATCAATAAATCTGGACACATCATCAAAGTAAATTGGATAACACACGGCCAAATGAAAGATTATACCCAGAAACTTAAAAAGTCTGAAATATCGAGATTGTAGAACTGGAACATTTTGTGATTTCTGATTAAACTGACTTTTGCACTTTTCATAATGGATTTATTTTGGTTTGTTTTCATGCATGCAACCATTTGAAAACAAGACTGTGTGACTGCCTTTACTTTACATTACCCTCTGCCAGTATCTGGTGGTGGCTAAACCTGTCAGTAGGTGCCCGAGTGTTTGAATGTTCCCATATTCTCCCGTGCAGCAGACAGGCTTACCCAGCAGAGCCTGGAACAGCTGGCTGCCAAAGATGGCTGAGACTTTCCCCACACTGGTTCTCAAGCCCTGCTCCTCTGGGCTGGTGAGACTGGTCTGGTACTGCTCCAGCAGGTCCACTGCTCTCTGGGTGTCTGTGGAGCGGAGATCACAGTCAAACACATTCACACAGCAGAGCAGGGGAAACTCAGGGCCATCTGTCCCTCTGATCAACGGGCACACAGTCAAATGTGTGTGATACTATAGACACACTTAATATGTAAATAATTGCACTTTGATAAGTGATAGTAGCACCAGTTGCATAGCTACAGTGAAGGGGGGGTAATCTGTAGATAACTTGTCTAATTTGTATATATTAAACTTTTGTCCATGCCTGCCTTTAATGTAATGCCTATGTAAACTTTATTACTGTGGTAAACATGGTAAATATAGTGTGATGTACCATGGTAAAATACATATGGTACAGTGTATTCCTACGAAGTACTACTACTACATTTACTGGCTCCTCCCACAGCCTTTAATTCCTGTAATTCCTGTCACAGGATGTTTTAGCTTTTTTATCTGCCAACATCCACAATTATTGATTAAAAATAAATTGATTACATTCACAAAACAGAAGCCGACACACACACACTGACTATTCACAGAGACAAAGAGAGTAGGCGATATTTTGAAGATCATTAATCTGTAATCATTTGCATACTGTAATCATTATTATCACCATTTTACGATTTTATTTTTATTTTTCAAATACACGATAACGATTGCTTCGAGTAGATTTAAAACAACAACAAAAAAAAGCATCCCGTAGTGTGTTAAAGCTGCTCGCTGGAGACACCAAAACAGTCTGAGACGTGCTGCATGCATCATTGCTCAGTGTGCCGCGACAGATCCCATGCACAGCAGAGGTGTGCGGTGCAGAGCATCATCTCTCCCTGGGAGCAGCCTCTGCACCTCGCCGCTCAGCTGCATCAATCCAGACCGGCTTCTCTCCATCACTGGAGCTGTGAGTGACGGCCAGACCAAACAAGTGCGAAAATGAAACCCGACAACATGACCCAGAGGTGCAGGACTGAACACTTGTGAGTCTGGGTATGTCCTTGAAGACATAAGAACATAAGAAAGTTTACAAACGAGAGGAGGCCATTTGACCCATCGTGCTCGTTTAGTGTCTTTTAATAAGACCACTGCCTAAACGTTTACAGACCAAGCAACTGCTCAGTAATATTTTTGAAACGTCATTACACTCCTCTACCAACGCCCCGTCTGGTAACTTTAGCCTATAATTTACAGTGAGGGAAAAAAGTATTTGATCCCCTGCTGATTTTGTACGTTTGCCCACTGATATAGAAATGATCAGTCTATAATTTTAATGGTAGGTGTATTTTAACAGTGAGAGACAGAATAACAACAAAAAAATCCAGAAAAACGCATTTCAAAAAAGTTATACATAGATTTGCATGTTAATGAGGGAAATAGGTATTTGATCCCCTATCAATCAGCAAGATTTCTGGCTCCCAGGTGTCTTATATACAGGTAACGAGCTGAGATTAGGAGCAGTCTCTTAAAGGGAGTGCTCCTAATCTCAGCTCATTACCTGTATAAAAGACACCTGTCCACAGAAGCAATCAATCAATCAGATTCCAAACTCTCCACCATGGCCAAGACCAAAGAGCTGTCCAAGGATGTCAGGGACAAGATTGTAGACCTACACAAGGCTGGAATGGGCTACAAGACCATCGCCAAGCAGCTTGGTGAGAAGGTGACAACAGTTGGTGCGATTATTCGCAAATGGAAGAAACACAAAATAACGGTCAGTCTCCCTCGGTCTGGGGCTCCATGCAAGATCTCACCTCGTGGAGTTTCAATGATCATGAGAACGGAGAGGAATCAGCCCAGAACTACACGGGAGGATCTTGTTAATGATCTCAAGGCAGCTGGGACCATAGTCACCAAGAAAACAATTGGTAACACACTACGCCGTGAAGGACTGAAATCCTGCAGCGCCTGCAAGGTCCCCCTGCTCAAGAAAGCACATGTACAGGCCCGTCTGAAGTTTGCCAATGAACATCTGAATGATTCAGAGGAGAACTGGGTGAAAGTGTTGTGGTCAGATGAGACCAAAATCAAGCTCTTTGGCATCAACTCAACTCGCCGTGTTTGGAGGAGGAGGAATGACTCCAAGAACACCATCCCCACCGTCAAACATGGAGGTGGAAACATTATGCTTTGGGGGTGTTTTTCTGCTAAGGGGACAGGACAACTGCACCACATCAAAGGGACGATGGACGGGGCCATGTACCGTCAAATCTTGGGTGAGAACCTCCTTCCCTCAGCCAGGGCATTGAAAATGGGTCGTGGATGGGTATTCCAGCATGACAATGACCCAAAACACACAGCCAAGGCAACAAAGGAGTGGCTCAAGAAGAAGCACATTAAGGTCCTGGAGTGGCCTAGCCAGTCTCCAGACCTTAATCCCATAGAAAATCTGTGGAGGGAGCTGAAGGTTCGAGTTGCCAAACGTCAGCCTCGAAACCTTAATGACTTGGAGAGGATCTGCAAAGAGGAGTGGGACAAAATCCCTCCTGAGATGTGTGCAAACCTGGTGGCCAACTACAAGAAACGTCTGACCTCTGTGATTGCCAACAAGGGTTTTGCCACCAAGTACTAAGTCGAAGGGGTCAAATACTTATTTCCCTCATTAACATGCAAATCAATTTATAACTTTTTTGAAATGCGTTTTTCTGGATTTTTTTGTTGTTATTCTGTCTCTCACTGTTAAAATACACCTACCATTAAAATTATAGACTGATCATTTCTTTGTCAGTGGGCAAATGTACAAAATCAACAGGGGATCAAATACTTTTTTCCCTCACTGTATGTTATTATTAGGAATATTATATAGGTATATGTATTATAGGTATATGGAAGAGCAGTGGTTCCCAATCATGTCCTGGAGTACCAACAACCCTGCTGGTTTTTGTTCCAACCAATCTCTCAAGTACTTAATTGAACCCTTAATTGAACTAATTATTTCCTAAATAAGAGCCTTTTCATTATTTTTAATAGTAGCTTTTTAAGTTAAGTATAGCATTGTATAAGGAATTATCTTATTAAGGAATCATGTTATCAGTTACACAATGTAAAGAGTCAAGTGTAATCACATTACTTCAATTAAGGGTTCAATTAAGTAATTGAGTGCTTGGTTGAAACAAAAACCAGCAGGGTAGGTGGTCCTTCAGGACAGGGTTGAGAATCACTGGTGTAGAACTACTACTACTACTACTACTACTACTACTAGAACTAGATTATTAGGTCTAAGGTCTAATAATCCATGTTCAGTCATAGTGGTGGTAGTAGTAGTAGTAGTAGTGGTGGTGATGGTGGTAGTAGTAATATATAGAGTTGGTATTACTAGTGCTGCTGCTAGTACTACTACTGCTACTACCACCACTATGACTGGAAACGGATTATTAGGTCTAAGGTCATTAGTGGTAGTAGCAGTAGCACTAGTAATACCAATAACAGCAGTGACAGTAGAATATGCAGGGGAGGTGAGCAGTCACAATAGTAAGTGGTAGAAAGAGACATTTGCGATATAACTATACTGTACCGTACACTAGGCCTAAATAAACACTTATTGAAAAAGTAATAGTATAACATTAACCATTGTTCAATGATGCATGCCAATTTGAATAGGGAGCAATTCACCGAGCAGCAGTGGCTTGTGCCTGTGCTGTACTCTGCCCCCTCGCAGGCAAAACATTGTGCATACAAGTGGACAGTCACGAGTGTTTGTTGGTGGTGTACACATTTCCATGCACAGACTGCCACTCCCTCGGCTCACATGGGGCTGTGTGTGTGTGTTGCTGTTGTATTTTGTTGCTGTGTGTGTGTGTTGTTGTGTGTGTGTGTGTGTTGCTGTTGTATTTTGTTGCTGTGTGTGGTTGTTGATGTGTGTGTGTAGTGTTGTTGCTGTGTGTGTGTGTGTTGCTGTTGTTGCTGTGTGTGTGTGTGTGTGTTGTTGTTGCTGTGTGTGTGTGTGTGTTGCTGTTGTTGCTGTGTGTGTGTGTGTGTGTGTTGTTGTTGCTGTGTGTGTGTGTGTGTTGCTGTTGTTGCTGTGTGTGTGTATGTGTGTGTGTGTTGTTGTTGCTGTGTGTGTGTGTGTGTGTGTGTGTTGCTGTTGTTGCTGTGTGTGTGTGTGTGTGTGTGTTGTTGTTGCTGTGTGTGTGTGTGTGTTGCTGTGTGTGTGTGTGTATGTGTGTGTGTGTGTTGTTGTTGCTGTGTGTGTATGTGTGTGTGTGTTGTTGTTGCTGTGTGTGTGTGTGTTGCTGTTGTTGTTGCTGTGTGTGTGTGTGTGTGTTGTTGTTGCTGTGTGTGTATGTGTGTGTGTGTTGTTGTTGCTGTGTGTGTGTGTGTGTGTTGTTGTTGCTGTGTGTGTGTATGTGTGTGTGTGTTGTTGTTGCTGTGTGTGTGTGTGTGTGTGTGTTGCTGTTGTTGTTGCTGTGTGTGTGTATGTGTGTGTGTGTGTTGTTGTTGCTGTGTGTGTGTATGTATGTGTGTGTTGTTGTTGCTGTGTGTGTGTATGTGTGTGTGTGTGTTGTTGTTGCTGTGTGTGTGTATGTATGTGTGTGTTGTTGTTGCTGTGTGTGTGTGTGTGTGTGTGTTGCTGTGTGTGTGTATGTGTGTGTGTTGCTGTTGTTGTTGCTGTGTGTGTGTATGTGTGTGTGTGTGTTGTTGTTGCTGTGTGTGTGTATGTATGTGTGTGTTGTTGTTGCTGTGTGTGTGTGTGTGTGTGTGTTGCTGTGTGTGTGTATGTGTGTGTGTTGCTGTTGTTGTTGCTGTGTGTGTGTATGTGTGTGTGTGTGTTGTTGTTGCTGTGTGTGTGTATGTATGTGTGTGTTGTTGTTGCTGTGTGTGTGTGTGTGTGTGTGTTGCTGTGTGTGTGTATGTGTGTGTGTGTGTTGTTGTTGCTGTGTGTGTGTGTGTGTGTGTTGCTGTTGTTGTTGCTGTGTGTGTGTATGTGTGTGTGTGTTGTTGTTGCTGTGTGTGTGTGTGTTGTTGTTGCTGTGTGTGTGTGTGTGTGTGTTGCTGTTGTTGTTGCTGTGTGTGTGTATGTGTGTGTGTGTTGTTGTTGCTGTGTGTGTGTGTGTGTGTGTGTGTTGCTGTTGTTGTTGCTGTGTGTGTGTATGTGTGTGTGTGTTGTTGTTGCTGTGTGTGTGTGTGTGTGTGTGTTGCTGTGTGTGTGTATGTGTGTGTGTGTGTTGTTGTTGCTGTGTGTGTGTGTGTGTGTGTTGCTGTTGTTGTTGCTGTGTGTGTGTATGTGTGTGTGTGTTGTTGTTGCTGTGTGTGTGTGTGTTGTTGTTGCTGTGTGTGTGTGTGTGTGTGTTGCTGTTGTTGTTGCTGTGTGTGTGTATTGTGTGTGTGTGTTGTTGTTGCTGTGTGTGTGTGTGTGTATTGTGTGTGTGTGTTGTTGTTGCTGTGTGTGTGTGTGTGTTGCTGTTGTTGTTGCGGTTGTTTTCCCCGCTGCCGCCGGCCGGGGAGCGCAGGTGCCGCAGCCCAGGTGCGAGTTCAGCCGGAGGTCCGCAGCCCGGGACACGCCAGAGCTGCACGGCTGCCTGCGCTGCTCGCCTCCCGCGTCCTGACAGCGCTGCAACCGCGGCTGGAATGAAGTGCTTCCCTGGCACTGCGCGGATCAGTCCAACTTTCCAAGGAAAAATACTTCCCGTTTCCCTTGGGAATGCACAGAGGAAAGTTGGGCTTTTTAAAAAACGACAGAATAATTGAATAAGAGACCAGAGGCGGCCACTCATCCTGGTGCGATTAGAAAGGCGCTTCACTTTCACACAGGTGTCCGGCCTGCGCATCCCGGACGCGGCTGTACGATGCGTTTCAGACAAGTATGGGACCGAGCCAAGCGGAGTCCCATTCATGAACATTCATGAAAATAAAGTCCAAGAGTCCAACACATTTAAAACATCCTGAAATACAAGCTCACCCAACCCCCCTAACAATAAAAAGGTAAAATACTTACCGTACTTGTGAACCATGGCATAAATCACGATAATACAGTCCTTTAATCCAATGAAAGTCTCTCTGAATCCATGAAACTGGTTTATGACATTTATAATGGCATGGTGTCAGGGAAGAGGAGCGCCCCTCATGGAAAATAACTTCTTCACCGCACACACGCTGTAACTTCTTTAAAAAACAGCCATTTGAGTCACATAAAAAAATCTAAATAAATCCTCAAAGAAAAGAAAGTTGTCCCGGCGCTGCGAGAAGCGGCTGTGCGGCGGCTCCGCGGTGCTCAGCGGGAGAGGCGGCTGTGCGTCCCGGCCCTGCTGGAGGAGTCGGCGTCTGCGGGAAAGCGGCCGTTCAAACCCGCCTCCCCCGCAGCCTGCACCGCCGGACAGTGACCGCCAGGAGGCCAGACTGGACCGAGCAAGTACTCCAGAAGTGCCCCATTTCATTTTGTGTGGCTGCATGCACAGATAAGTGATAAGATTATCTTTACAAAGCATAGGCTTTTGTTAAGTATCCCTTAGCTAAGATGTAAACTGAAAGTACCATTCATGTGCACGTATATTAAATACCGGGATCAATATTTACATTGTATGTGAGTGTATGACGTGGGAGGGATGTTCATTGTAACACAAAAAAAAAAGCCCCAGACGTTTGATTAAATATAGCTAAACTACCGCCAATACAGTTCATGTATTCAGATACATGGGATTGCTTATGATTTATTGATTTAAATAACATAGATATAGCGCAACAACTTGCCAACTGCTTAACACATAAAGCAACAGATCAGACACAAATATCAACAGCGATAATGATAAGGAAGTTTTAAACACTAAGAAATCGCAAAGCAATGCATGCCGCCTAGTGGTCTCAGCACAAAATACCTCGCTTTATTTTATTTCCTTGACTAAGTATTCAATACGCTCCTTTCATCAACTCATTCATATACAGACTAATACACATTAGCTAATGGATTTTATTGTAGCTCACATTAAAATTACTTAAGCAGTAATAAGTTATTAAACCAATCATTATGCCTCAGGTTTTCATCACTTGTTTAATAAAAAGAAAAAAAAAAAAAAACATGGCTATACAACCTGTGGGATTTTGGGTAATTGTAGAACTGGGTCAATCCCCTTCTCTAAGGTCATTGAGGGTCAGAAGACAAATGAAGAGTTAACATCGCAGTTTGTACATTTATTTAAGACATCATTAGCAATAATATAACACAGTTCTATAACAAAATCTGTTCTTACAACCACAACAGACATATAATGCAAAACAATACAATTATTTGCATACCCATTGCACACATGCAGTGTTTAATGCCTGGAAGTGTCTCACCTGCCATGTCTGTCAATGAACTCAATCAGCTGGGATCCTTCGCGAATCCATTCATGTAATTGAAGCATTTCAGGGAGTAAAAGGTTACATTCTGGTTTTTTAACTTCAGTTCAGTTCAATCCCTTGCTAACGTTGCAGTGAAATGGTGTCATACCATTACTGAAATGAAAATGTTTTAAAAGCATGATTACAGTAGGAGCCCAAATATATTATCGTACAGTTGATTTCATGAGTAATTGTCCTTTTGTTCTGACCGAATGATTGGTGGTTTCAAGGCAACTGAAATGTCAAACTGAAACTAGAATAAAGTGTTTTAAATTTTCAGTGCTTGTGTCTGGTTGGATTATCTTTCCTCTGAAGTTGCAATCAACCATCACACCATTTTAGTTTCCCTGTCTAATGCAAGGTGTATTAATTTGTGATACATTATAGGTGATGACACATTTTTGCTATACAGCAGATTTTTTTTTTTACTATTAGTGTAGCACCAGTCTGAAGAAACTAAGTTTCTGATTTTCCTCACGTTAAGCGGATACAAAAAGAAAAAACAAAACAAAAACAAAACATCTGATCAAACTCGCTTCAAAAAGACTAATGAAGGAAGTTGACTAACAGCATATACTTACTGGTGGTCAAACTGTTTTGTAGTTACTACACAGTGTGGCCAACAGAAAGCACTGTGAAATTATATAGAATGAAAAGTTCTCCATGATGGAACATTATGACCCCAAAAATGATACCAGGATCCTAAAGTAGAAACTGCATATGGGAGAGATGAGTGATACTCACTAACCCTGTGTCTAAGCATTTTTTTTTTTTTACATGAAAAGTACAAAAACAAATAAGCATGCGATACGTCACAGTTCCCATCTTCACTTGTTATACAAAACAGTTCACAATAAAATACAAACACACATTTCCAGTACATGTGAAATCAATGGGGGGATTTTTAAGACAAAAAAGCCCAATTCCATATCTATTACAAATATAACCTACTTTAAAAAGGTAAACCAAGAATCAATATTATAATGAAATTCATCCCAACAGTATTGTATATTAAACAAATTACATATTATTTGGCACATAAAAAATACAGGCAAGGAAATGTTTGCAAATCTGAATCTTTAAACTGAAACTTTACAGACATTTAAATCTTCACATTAGTCTCATTACCATTTAGGATGTGATATCTATAGAAAAATATAGATTTACACTTGTAAAAATGCCAGCATTTCAAAATAATTTGTCTGATATCTAGAAACATTGTACATGATACGTTAACAGATTACGTTTGCATTATATAAACTACTTATATTTTATAATTTATATAAAACATTCTTAAAAATATATTGTACATTATAAAAGTGTTAAAGACAATATCTAGGAGTAATGCATCTGTATCTTCAAGCATGTGAATTTTCCTAAAAAGTATGATATATGAAATGATACGATATGATTTTTTTAGACTGCATAACTTCCAAATCAGTCTGTGGAAGTCTGATAGCAAGTAAGATAGCAATGTAATATACATCTTTCTGAATTAAATCCTGTCATGTATCAGACTAAATCTTTTACCCTTTTCAAAACCTTTTGATCTGAAAAAAAAAAATGTGCTTCACATTTTCTAACGGCAAATTATCAGTTTGTTGTATAAAGTAGAAATTAGAAATCTAAAGAGATAAAAGCATGGAAAACAGAAATGTAAATGTGTTCCTCATCCTTCCTATTTTCTGAGCTCTTCTAGGATGTTTTTGGAAAGGGTGAAAATATTTAGTAACTTGCGCACTGGAGTAAAAATTCTTCAGTCTTCATACTAGCAGTAAATTTGATTTACATTTGTCAGTTTTTTCATTGCTCCCAAAAGCAAAAGTGAACATTTTCAGAGAGCTACCAGAATGACTATCCCTACTTATAGAGATGACCAAATGAGAGTGGGGAGAGCAACATTTAGAGTGCAAAAATGTGAGTAGTGGGAAGTCCCAGCTTGCTCCATAGTTTCAGTTCAGAAAAGACACACAGTAAACCCACATAGTTGTGCTCCAGTAAAGCCTTCCATTCCCCGGAAAGGAGGTTCACAGTATCCCCAGATCCACTGGTGCAGACAACGTGGAAGCCAGCCGGGGAAGTGTCAGAAAATGAAGAATATGCCCAGAAGTTTGTAGTGCACGGTGCTTAAGAGAGAATCCTACACAAAGAGAGTCCCAGAGGTAAACCATACATGCAGCTTGCAGTCTAGCCCTCACAAGATAGTGTTCATCTGCTGAGTGACCCAGGTTGAATATCCATTCCTGTGCTCCTCGCTCTCTGTTGAGAAGCAGAGACAGTGTGTCAATGATCCGCCGTCTCTCTCGATGCATTACCTCACTGGCCATGCCATACCCAGAGAACAACTCTGATCTTAGATCTACTCGCAAAGTGCAAATTACAGACATAATGTACCTAATTGCATTTTAATTTATATGCAGTAGGAAGTGGCATCTGACAATAAAATAAACTTCAGTCACATTCTGACCATTCTTGGGCAGGCCAGAACTTTGAGGAAATTCATAAAATACATTAACAATCAGTCCTGGTAAATGTATATATTCAAAATATGTCCATGTTTTACATGTACAAAAAATAAAAATTATCCTCCATCCCATACATTGTAAGATTCAAAATGTATCTGCTGCAATTTTCCAGTGAAAAGTCTCATGAATCTTTGGAGCAAAGCTGCACCACTTTAGGAAGGGATTACATGATTGTTCTCCAAAATTATACATTTAAGATTTTTTTTTTTTTTTTTTACAACAGAAAACTATAACTTTGTTACATAACTTTGGTGGGAGTATTTGGAGACCCCTGTGCCCAATACCTGAAGTGAGACTTTCTTTTGTTGGCTATTCGTTTAAACTCAAAGTACTCTCTAGTAGTTACACAAAATACTCACCACGTCCACGGTTAAATCGCCATCTAAAAAAATAAATAAAAATAAATGTCAAATCGGGGAGCACTTTATAAATCAACACGAAGTGATTTTTTTTTTCTCTAAAGTATCATGTCCATGTTTATGTTCTTTTGCACAATGCTATGTGGACTCCCTCCAGCGATATTATATCATGTAATACAGTAGGATTATGTATATATTTTTATAATAATTATATTTTAATGGAAATATAATAATTAACAAAGGAATTCAACAAAGGAGTACAACATAGAACAATGAATTATAGGTGATTAGAGATGGACTCGAGTCTGGTGGAATCAAGTCTTGGCTTCACTCACCTCTGCAGGAAGAACAGACCAAGTATCGAAAGCAGGAATGCCACGTCCACTGTGATCCAGATCACTCTGTACGTATCAGGAGCCTGAGGACAGCAATAAAAACTCAAGTTGTAATTTTCATACACGCATTTCAGACTGAAAGCCGTGTTTATGAAATGTTTGCCAGTGACTGAGCTGAGCTTCGGACAGATGTTTTTTGTGACAAAGCTCTAGATGCTTTAACAACAGTTTATGATCAACACTTAAATGCAGCGTTCGCACAACCCTCTCTTGCCAGTACTTGAAAACTAAGAGTAATGGTTTCATGTCCATGTTGTATATAGATACTCATTTTAGAACGCATGCTTTGTGATGTTTAGTCTGCAGTTCATTGGGAGTACCTCTTAAGTTGACATTATACATGTACATCACTAAATAAATATCCTAATTGGAAATTAACAGAAAATACTTCTTCCTCAGTGATGTGAGTGTGAAAAGTATTCCCCTCTAGCTTCCAAAATAAGATGTTTATTTGGAAATAAAATCGAATGAAACGAATGACCAAGACACAGAGGATCCCTGGACTCAGCAACGGTTCCGAATCCCGAGAAAATCAGTTAATTTATAGGTCGAGATACAATCCGTTAATATTAAATACTGATTCATATGTAGATTCTCAAGATTATATTGGTTACTGAAAAAGCAACAATATAGAGGATTAAATAGGATTTCCCCTCTGTCATGCCCACTTGGTAAAATTCAACCTCACAACTTTTGTGGACAACTCTACAACTCTACAGACTTCTCTAGACTTATAAAGAAGAGCAAAATCCTCCTGTATCAAATTGGCCCTGCAGAAGCCAATTTGAGTGGTTTGGATTATTCGTGGAGTTCAATACAAGTGCTGATCAATACTCAACTTTCTCACAGCTGGGAAGAAATAGGTTAACCATATTCAATTAAGGGAGACCTTTATATCCACATGTATTTTACTCTTCAAAGGAATTTATATTCACACACTATCAATTCAGTTGGCTACAGTGGGTGTGCTGTCACTTATGCATGAGGTGTGGGGGAGTGCAGTGCAGTCATACTCACAAGGACCCAGACAGGCTGCGTCATGTTCTTGAAGATGTGACAGGCATTGGTCGTGACAGAGGTGACGCCAGAGCACCAGAGCAGAGAGAAGAGCCAGGGCTCATTCACCACGTATAGGTTCAGCGACACGTTCCTCTGCCGCAGCTCCCTGCCAGGAACCCACAGAGACATCGTCACCACTTCCTTACTCCGTGCCATCATACCAACAGCCAAGTCACTGCCTGCTCTTCAATACAGTCTGCAATACGTGTTTTGAGTCTGGTAAAGTTAACCCAGCTTTGGCAGGTTAATTTAGCAGTGAACCCACATCTCTGTGGTTCGGGTATTATACTGCCTTAAGGATGTTTGGTGCGAAAAATTGTCCCGTTAACAAAATGCATGATTTACTAAATCATAATAAAATTACCTTGCAATGAACTGGCGTAAATAGATAGATATTAACAAACATTCACCAACACACAAAGGTGCAGGAACTCATGCACCGTGACACAACTGGGAACACATGCGTAAGAAAATGATGAGACAAACCCACAGAAACATGGGGTCACAGACAAAAATTACCGTCATGAGGACATGGTGGCACACACCGAGCCAACAGAATCGATCGACACAGGCAAAGGAGGAATCATCCGGAAGGGCAAGCACATTGACGGACAGTAGTAAACAGCACTGAATGTTACAGTGTCCTGCCCCAGACTGTGATATGGAACATCCTTGTACTGTGTTGCAAGAACATTTAAACCACCTCTCACCCAATCTCCTGTGTCGTCAAAGAGCTGTATTTGAGGTTCAGCTGGTTCCCACCATCAGCCTCCATCTCTGACCTATTAGCGTAGACCTGTCTGAACCCTGGGGCCTTTCTCATCACTAGGTCTCTGTTCTGTGGCGGCAACCAGAGCACCTATGTGGAGTCAAACAGCATCAAAGTCCCCCCATCTCTTCTGAATGGTTAAAGTCTGGACAGCAGATTTTATCCACTGCCATTTTTTGCTGTTCCACTCCTGATATGAAATTACTAAAATATTATTTTCCTACAGGGAATACTGCAAGGCTTGTACCTCAGGCATGCTTTATCACTACTGTGTAGTTTTACATATTGATAAACACCGGGATACATAGTGCACCATATAATGATCAAATATTTTTTAACACGCGTTTGTTTTTATATCTCAAACAAAATGAAGCTATAAGCCATAAACCAATCTTTCAGATTTTTTATTTTAAAATACCTAGTAGGCATGTTTAAGGTATCCCGATTGTGATATGTTTCTCCTACAAAAAAGCATGGAAACATAGTGCATCAGACTAAAGTTTAAGCATATAGTCCATTGCAGTTGTTAAGTGAGGGTTGTTATTATTTACTGTGCTTACCAGATTCTGCAAGATGCTGGAATTGAGAATCGTCTGCACAACGTGGTCAGTGTAAACTGCATTGGTAGAGTCGGTCTTGAGGTCAAAGATAAGGGAAGTGTTGTACTCTTTGGCCAGTGTCAGCAGCTCTTCGAGTGATGGGATGGTCTGATTTCGAATAGCCTTCCTGTCCTCCTCCGAGAGCATGGACACTGTGTGGAAGGGATCACTCTGAAACGGGTCACAATGGCAACACTTATCCCTGGGTCACACACAGACGGTGAGGTCTGTAATGTCATGTAAAGTGAAACATGTTTTATCAGACTACAAATAACATCCTCACTGTACCCGTGTTATTTCAACTGGCAAGTTAATGACTGGCTGCGACAAGTGTAGCTGGCAGGAAACATTGTATTGGTTTGAGACAGTGTCCATTCCTCTACTAATACCCATAGCAGCTGAATGAGGACTGTGGATCAGTATGCAAATAAGGGTCAAGAGACATTTGCATGCAAGTTTAATTTGCATGCTTATCTTCATCCACGGGGACAAGTGAGTCTTTAAATGTAACCAGCAGAGATCTTCACATCAAACACCTTAATATCAAACTCAAATACTGACATGTGTGTCCCACAATACATCTAAAATTGCAGATATTGTATACTGGTACAATGAAATGCGTTTGCATTAGTCTATATTCAAAACCAAAGTTCTTCTAATGAACACTGCAAAAAATATATTACTTTCACATTAATGTATAGTATATACCTGTACATAACATATGTATTACTGTAAATATTGTACACGGTTCTGAAATAAACGTATTTCTTCACACAGCCACACCATGCTTGCTTTTATTTGTTTGTTTATTTCTTTATTCGTTAACTTGCATTCCCTTTGTTCCCACTTTTTTCTCACCAAGTGTCTCCAATCACCCCATTAAGCCCACCCCTCAATAATCAATTACAGCCATAACTGCCTCTACCAACATGGCCTCATTGGCTTAAGCCTTCTTAACCAAGATGGAGTGTACCTTCCTCAACCCCCAGGGCCCTAGAGCCTCCAAATTCACATCTGCGAATGTTCACTCCATCACTATATATTTATTTTTACTTTCATTTGAGCCCTGATACATAAAATGTTCATTATTACCTGTACTTATTTTGCTATAGTTTGAAGCTACTAAAATCAACCTAGCAAGGAACTGAATATTTGATGGGATTTCATGTTAGAATGTGGAACGTTCATAAACTGAGTACTCCTTGTACTGCATAACCAAAAGCAAACATACTAATCCCAATACGTGACACATCTGCAGTTCTGTCCATGTTAAAACATAATAAGATGAAGTACAAACAGGAAAAAGTGCAGAGATTAAAAAGGCACCTCATTGTACAACATCAGGGCCCTCTCTGCTCCTCTACAGTCCATGCTCTGCATCCATCTGAACGTCAACAGGGCTGCAGCCTCACCTTGAGAAACCAATCCCCAGCGTTGAGCATTTTGAGCTCCTCCAATGTGTAGTTGTCGCCCATTTGGCTCTTCCGCTCTGGAAATCTCTCCATCACATTTGTAGTCCTCAGGAGGGACTTGTCATGCATTAAGAAGGGCTTTTCATCCTGGCTGAGAGTCAGGAGGGTGGAGTCACACAACCATAACAGCTGAAGGCACAGATGCTCAAGCTATAGGCACATGGAACGGTGTACATTTTGAGAAATCTAGGTGAGTACAGCATAGTTGAAATGGATTGGTAGCTTCATATAAGAGGATGTTCCCTGCTTTGCATCTACACTTCATTGCCAGACCCCTCACATCCTCAGGTAGTGATGGGGATAATTTGGTGAATGTCATCAAAATATTCCAGGAAATCATCTGATGGTTAACCTTAGTTCAGGAAGCAGTTCTAATGGACCACGGATGGTAGATGGGAACCTTCATCAAATTCTCACATTCTTGGTTATATGGGTTTGCCCTCATTACTTATAACTAGGCTTTCTTTCTCGCTGACACAAACTGGCACCAGTCCTGTAAAATGGACCCTCTTTATCATTAGAGACTTTTCCACCCTGAATTATTATTGCCCCTCTCTGCTTAGCAGGTTAACCCTCTTAAATGTTGTCCTCTTTCCTCACCTAAGCATCACGTCTGTCTCAAATGCGGTCACTCCACACTCCAGACTCTTCTTGAATGACAACATGGTATTCTCCGGAGCCAGCTAAATGGCACAGAGCCGAGGAGCAGCAGGAGAGACAGAGAAAACACAGCGACATGAGACTGTAGGCCTAGCCAAGCCATTTCACAAGACTGAAACAAAGTCTGGAGTCTAGTTTGAATCTCGTGTGTGTGTGTGTCTGAGGGGGTGGGGGTTAACACTTACCACGGGGGCTCCTCGGTGTCCAAGCAGAGCAGGTTTGGGGGGCAGCCGGTGTGCTTCCACAATGCAGGGTGAGGAGATCAGGAGAGGAGAGAGGAAGACTCCAGCCACCACCACTACATAAGCCATGAAGATCAGCACCCTGGAAACTGATGACAGACACAGAGCATCAGCAACCACTGTCATTGGCCAGCAGGTGGCAGCACTGCACTGGGAGAACAACACAAATTCAAAAGTGTTGAAGACGCTTTGCAGACCTGCCCACTTGCTAAATTGTTCTTATCCCTTGAACACATAAATATATACATGATAATGATTATTCTTGTAATATTAATAGTCTAATATTTAAATCATAATAATAGGTGTAGTAATGTACTTATATAGTTCAGAGTGTGACATCCAGTAATGGTAATAAAACAATATGTAAATGGCCCAACTCAGAGAACAAATATTTTTAGAAATCTGGAAAACAAATACATTCATTTTTATTTTCAGTTAAATTGAGTAAAATATTTTTTTGGTGGTGCTAGGTACTTTTATTCAGTTACTCAAAACACACACTGTGGAAAATGGATGTGATCATATTCAAGTTATGTTGTTTCAAAATTATGAGCATGGGTGTGATTCATGAACTTGTGATTCGGTGAACTTTTAAACCACACGTCCCAAATAATGTTAAGGTTTCATTCTTCCACCTCCGAATCATCACCAAGCTGCGTCCTATGCTTTCTGCAACCACTGTTAAAAAACTGGTTCAAGCGGTTTAAAAACTATGGATAATTTAATCACTGAACGGGAGATTTTAAAGTTTTGCTCTTCTGAGGATTTTTTATGTACCAAGCGGAGAAGGTGGCTTGTGAGAACAGAGACTACTGGTGTAGCCAGACAGCATGCTGGGAGCTTCCAGATCAGTACTCAGCTGCTAGAATCCTGTCCAGGACTTGTGCCAGATAACACATTGCTCCTATTGTGGAAGTCTTACATTGGCTGCCTGTCAGGGTCCATTACATTTCTTTTTTTAACATACAATGTCGTGGTGTGGCTCCATTTTATGTAACTGAACTTTTTTCTCTCTACAGTCCAATCCATAGCCTTCGCTCCACTGATTCCAGACTGGAATGGTGTTCCAGTGTTGACAGCAAAAAACCATCACCCTTCATTCTGTGTGCATCAGCTTTATGCAGTCAACACTGGAACACCATTCCAGTGGAAATCCGGCATTCAATTACCCTAAATGCATTTCAAATCTAGTTTACAGATTTACTTAAAAAAATGCCTTTTCTTAATGTTTTCCTTGTAATGTACTGTTGATTGTGTCGTTTTATTACTTGTAAATCACTTAGACAATTTTGCTTGTAAAGGCTCTATATAACGTTATTTTAGAGCAAAGAAAATCAGCGTAATATTCATATGACACATAAGAAATGGGAATCAACACTAAGTTGTTTCAAGATGTTTTCAGGAGGGAATGTTTCTGGCCTAGAACAGATGTGCATTCATTCGGGCAGTGTGTTTGGTGCGTGTTTGATTTTTCTGGCTACAGGGATCATTTAGTTAATATGCACTAACCTTTCAGGACATTATTATTATTTATTTATTAGCAGACGCCCTTATCCAGGGCAACTTACAAAATAAAAGCACAATACAAAGTGCAAAAATACAGTGCAGTTCAAGGCATAAAACACTACAAATTCCAATTTACATAATACAATGCAATTCAAAGCATAATACATTTTACAAATTCCAAATTAATATCGGTTTAAATATTTGTTATTATTATTATTATTATTGTGCCCTATGCCTGGCGGGTTAGACTCCAGCTCACCATGACTCTGTACTTGATGAAGCTTTAATTGAAAATGAATTAATGATTGAATGATGATATCAATATGCTCTCACCTCTTCTGCTGGCCATGAAGAGTCTCTGGAACACAAACCAGCCGAGGAGGGACACGGCCACCACGCCGCCCAGCTGGAGGAAGGGGGCTGCCATCTGTGGGGGATGGGACAGGACAGGACACTGACAATACTGCATACTGTGGCAGTGTGAGAGGCAAGGCTGGGATCAGGGCAGGTCTTTCAGTGGAGGAGACTACAAAACATCTCCTCCAAGACTCCAAAACCCCGAAGCCAGCAGGGCTCCTGATGGCCATAGCCCCACTCACCACTTCCCCTATAAAAGGAACCAGGAAACAGAGCAGGGTGTGCATGCTTGGCTGGGGTAGCAAGGTGCACAGGAGGGTGAGAGAGTGGAAGAGCTGGAGAAAGAAGGGAGAAGTTCACACTCGACGGATTCACTGGCTTACGACCCTTTTTCTGTACCTGGACCATTCTCCCTCTTAAACCCCGGACTGTCTGACAACCTCCCACCGGTAACGAACATTGATTACGGACTTTGATTAGGAACCTGCCTTGCCCCTGTCATACTTCTGTCTGCCCAGTGTTCGGCTCTGCCGACCCGGGCATTTACTGTTATTATTGTGTTTGTTTTGTAGTTAGGGATTGTTTACGTTCAGTTAGTGCTCGGACAGAGCTAGGTTTTGTTTTGCCTTTTTGACACTGTGCCTGCCATTAAGGGAAGCAATAAAACAACAGCAAGCCTGTTTTGTACCCTCTGCCTGCCTCCCTACTGTGTGTTTCAAGACCAGACACCGCCTACATACAGCCCTTTCTTGCCCCCAACCCGTTACAATACACACTGCAAGCCACACACTGCAAGCCACACACTGCGTGACCACCCTAGATGTGCACTGACCAGTGACTGACCCCCAGCCCAGATGGCCGGTCACAATAGAACAGGGACCTGCAGGAGCCATATCCTCCACCATGCACAGCCACAGTGGGGGGTTTTGGACCCTTTCTAATCAAAGGGCTTGTTTTTGTTTCACAGCCCCACATACAACACTTGCTAAAAGAAAGATAGTCTGTTAGGCCCCCCGTTCCCATTTCCCAGAATAAGGATATATTGTGTTCCTTTTGTGAAAGTTTTACGTTTTTCTTGAAATGTGTCCAATAAAACAAATAGACGGTTTTGTCTGAGGAGGAGTAAAGCTGTATGGCTGGTCTGCATCCTGTCACCTTATGGGTAGTTAAGGAGTCAATCGAGAAAATAAAATAAAATAATCAAATCAACCACTGTACTGGGAATCTACTTACCCGCAGTGAGATAACAACGGTGTCCCATTCTTCTTTCCATTTAATGCATATCCCAACAACCAAGGCAGTAGTGATCAGGCTAGCAGCAAACAGCAGCACCTGTAGATGATCAGAGAGCAGTGAGACCAGCCTGTCGCTCAGATACACCCACACAGCGAATCAGGGAGGATTTTGTTGTCCCGTAAAATCTGAAATATTACACTATTGACTAATGAATTAAGGTGCTGTATGATGCACACACCAGTGTCATTAAAGGGAAGGTTCAATCTATTTTCTGTCTCTTATTCTTTATTTTTAAAGACTTTTTGTGAACCATGATAGCCAATGCACTTGTAACACAATGTTGTAAAAAAATATGAAATTAGAGTATTGTATCGTTTTACTGGCCAAAAGATAAATTCCAAATCACACATTTTTCTATTTTAATTGTTGTCTTTATGTAAATTAAAGGTTCAAGTTTCAAAATGTGTCTGTAAGCGAGTTCTATGCTGTAAAGCGTAGAAACCTTCCCTTTAATTCCAGGGGCTGGACTGACTAATATTTCAGACAGAGTAGTTTTAAATGACACTGTCATGACCAGTAAGTTACAATGTTGTAACTAAATCTTTGGCAACTGCATCTTTAATAAGTATTTAAATAAATAAGTTAAATAATCCAGTTAAATGTATGAGTATTAGTATAGTATGAGTATAATGTATTAGACCAATTGAATATAGATATGTTTTAACCCTTGTGTGAAAACCCCCAGTCATGTATTTTTGTAAGTGAATATTTTCCTTTTTTAAACCTCTCTATCCATAGACTAATTTCAGTTTAAGAATCCCAGCATCCCTAATTAATGTAAGGACAATCCTTGTATGTAGCATCTGAGGCCAGTATTTCCATGGTCATTTAAATGCCACCTTGTGATTACCCTTGAATTCATATGCCTCACTCATAATTCTATCATCCTGGAGCTGTACACAGTATGGTTACCTTATGGATACAGTGCAAATCCAGTGCTTCTCTCAGTGCAACCTGCAGCAGTGCAAACACCTGCAAAGGAAAACACGAAGATTAAACTACAGTGGGGATAGGTGCACTGCAGTGACATAGCTCAGCCTTCACTTCACTTCACTTTATGAAAAACAAAATGCTTAAACTGCCTACAAGGAAAGATATTTGACACTGTACCGGTCTGATGCATCTTCTCTTTTTTTTATGATTAAGGTATAAACTGAAGACTGTGGTCCCCAACCCCAACCCCCACCCCAAATCCCCCTCTCCCTCTCGGTCTCTCCAGTGTCTTACCAGCAACAGGAAGCAGTAACTGACCATCACCGAGGACAGAATCACCACCACCATGAACCAGTTCACCCATCTTTTCAGATACCTGAAGGCTTCCCTGCAGGAGAGAAAGACCACAGACCTCTAAACCCACAGACACACCCACACCCTGGAAACAGATTACATCCCCTGCGAGTCTACTAATCAATACCCAGGTGAACCTAAAGCACCTTTGGTAAAGTATAAATGTTTAACTTCTTTTGTGTTGTCATGGAATGATTAACAGTTTGGGGTACACTGGATTCCAATCTAATGAAGCAGTACTATATACATTTATTTTGCATAAAAATCAATGCAGTTGGTTTTGGCTGATCCTATGATTTGCCTGGCTCTGGAGTTCTGGATCCCTTTGAAACTTTTAGAATGTTCCAGACACATGCATTACTCACCAGTTGACTTCATCCCGGTCGTTGAAGGCTGCCCAGCACACATATATCCAGCCCCCCGTGAGCAGAAACACAAATGCCAGGACAGAGAACCAACAGCATGCACACTGCCAGGGAGAAAGCAGGATTCTGGCGTGAGACAAAGTGGGCAAAGGGGCAGAGAGGGGCACACTCTTCCCGAAACAATTATTAGTGTTCACTAGTCAGCAGTGGGAAGAAATTTAAGGATCTGATTCACCATCTTGATGAGCTCTTGTTTTTGTTGTGGTTGTGCTTTCCTTATCCATCCTAATGCAAAACGCATGAACCTGCTATCACTGATTAGTAAACCAAATTACTGAACATCAGCAGGTTTAGTGTGCACACATACACACAAATATAACAATAGTCAAAAGACAAAACTAATTGTATTTACATATCGCTTTCCGGTTATAGATGAAAAAAGTGTTAAGTGTTTAATTACATCAAAAAAGTTTTCTAGAAACTTGAGGAGAATGAGGGTTTAAGAGTAGATGCCCCTGGTGATTCTCGGTCAGGAAATTCTTTGAATTTGGGGCTGTGGAGAGCATCAGCCTAAAGAAACCCTCCTGGAAATTAGTCTTGTGACAGGTAAGATTCATTGAAATTTGACCTATCACTTTAACCTGAAGGTAAGATCCAGAGCAGGAAAGAGCAAGGGATCGCACTGCAGCCCTGCCTGCTCCCAGACTACATGTCTCGTTTTACACCTGTGGGCCTTCACAAATAATCACAAATCAGTGGCAAGACACCCCAGAGGCAAGAGAGGATCATCGCTCTGTCAGTGCAGCCTGCCTCCTGCCCGTACTTGTCTTTAAGGAACACCATTCCACAACAGAGTAATCATTCATTCTGCACTATATGATAAGTTCAAACGCAACAGAAAAAAATAAATGAAATACAAAATTCATAGGACTCCATTGTTCCTGGAACGTTTTCCATCGGTACCGAAACGTTCATAAAATGCGTAATTCCAAATGGCTCCAATTTCCAAATACCTCAGTTTGTCATTTAAGAAACGTTTCTAGATGACAGACTACAAACTGTCATTATTCTGCAGGCTGGATTATAACTGAAGGAAAGCCTGTTTTCTACTGCAAGAAATGCTGTAGTGTTACTCACCCTGTGCATGCTTAGCTTTTGGTGTTTCCAATGGCAGCTGTAGACCCCACGAAGGCATTTTCGACAGAGGCTGTTCTGATTCATGCCCATTCCCTCAGTGCCCGCTGTAAGCAGATAGGCGAAAGAAAGTGTACATTTAGCAGAAATCCCAGTTTACCGGTATGGAGTCCCACGGTTGTGGTGTCTGTACGGCAGCATCCCCGAATCAGACTAATGTACTTGTTTTAAAAACATACCGGACAGGAGTGAAACGCACTCTCACACACAAACTCAAGCAGCCTATAGACAGGCTACTAGTTTTGCCCTCACAGTTTAGTCATCTTTGCCTGCATATGGCTTTGTAGTGAAGTAAGTGGCACTTTTTTTTTTTTTTTTTTTACAAATGCTGTCAGTAGGCCAGGCTTGCACATCAGATAATATTTGCCCTTTTCCATTTTCCCCAGTCAATGTGCACCACTACAAAAACAAAAGCTGAAGCATGTCACTAAAAGCGTCATTAATCATCAAGAATAACCAGGACGAACATGTAAAAGACGAGGCCAGGTTGCACTCTGAAGCTTTGGCAAGTAATCTAGGCAGCATCAAGGCACCTAGCAGGAGTCCTGTAAGCTGACGGGCCCCCGATCCAACTGCAAGGAATCACTCGCAGGCTTTCAGTCAGATGTAGTGGCTCTTTTCTGGAACACAGTCTCCTCACAGTGTGCTGCATCACCGTGCGTGTCCTCCAAGTTATTTGATTTGTATTACAAGGAGGAGGAGGAGAGAAAACAAAAAAACTGAAAGAATTCACTCCCTGAAACTATGAGCTTTAATAGCAGGCAAGCTGAGACATCGCTCTTCACTGTTCTTGTAGAACCACTTCAGAAATATACGCCTGGCACAGAGTCTAATACTGGTATTCACTTTGCTCACACAGATGTTTAATGCAAAGCAAACTCATTTGACACAAATACAGAACCGAAGTACGACAGCGCTGCATCTTGCTTGCAGCATTAGTCATTTTCATTAGTAATTAATCATTTAGAAGTGGTGCAGACTGCACCAACCAAAGTGAAGATCCATTTCAAATCATTTTTTGTCACAAGAGGAAAGCCATAGCTTATTGGGGAAATTGGGAGGACAGTTCTAACTTACGAAGCTCGATTGGGAAGGATGTCTCTGAAACACATTAAGTCCAAGATTACTCGCGCTCACCAAGATCTGGTAATGATTAGACAATTGGTGCTGCCACTTGCCATTTAGTTTTGTCATGTCTGTGTGAGTTGTGCAACAAAATCCATTATGTTGCCATTCACAACTATTGTTCCGTTTCGCTACGCCTCTCCCTTTCGGCAGAAGAGGAACAAGTTCAGGTTTCTGAAGTTCGAAACTTAAGTGCAAAATTCAAAAACCAAAGCCGTGACTTTAATCACTCAAGTGCAAAAAATGCAATGAGCTTTAGAAGAAACCAATGCTGTAGATACATTTGATACAAGTATATTGGCGGTTTTCCAGACTACACCTACACTAGTTCTTGTTGAAGGTAATCAAGGTTTCAATGCTCAAAACAATGTTTAAAAAAGTTACCAGGAACCAACAGCAATAACAGCCACACCCAGCTTCAGTTACATGCAAATATGAATGTCTATAGCTAAAGATGGACTATATGCAATTACTATTATATATGAAATAACAGTTTATATAAACATTAAGTGAAAGTCTATCATATCTATAAGTACCAAGTAATTTATTGTGATGTTTGCACTGTATTGCAACGAAGAAGCACTTTTTACCATTGACTTCCTATATTTGGAGTTTTTCAAAGCCTTGACACCTGAGAGGTTTTCACAGTAAAAGTTTGTTTTATAGTTCAAACTACATTTACAGGTCTGTATCCAAAGGTATAGAGCCTGTGTGAACAGATGTTTCACTTTCATATTTTCAAACCGTGCCACTAATAACAAGATAATAAAATCATCATCAATATCACCATAACACTATTCGCATTTTTTGTGATTAACAGCACTTTTAAAGTTGTATGACTGAAGGAAAATCACAAGACTGGACTAACCATTTCTTATTGTTAACCATTTCTTATTCTTAAGATCAGACTCTTTTGACACTGTTAAGAGCGGCTTTCTGGCAGTGCCTACATTCCAGTTCAAGAAATAAATATATATTTTGAAAATGTACTAAATCATACTAAAATGTTATGTAATCATACTACATACGAAACAAACACCGAACATGAATACAAACACAAAGTAAAGATTAAAGTCCACAGCTGACATTTTACAAATATACTGTAAAAGTCAAATAATTGGCAAACATGGAAGCCTGGAAGTCTCACAGATCCAAGACATCACTTTTCTCAGAAGGCAAACATTATGAAAGTGTTTGCTAAGTTCCACAGCTGTTATTGAGGGGAAAAAAGAAAACATTTGTGTTCAACACATGACACACTGAGTGGCATATTCAGCACAAGCACATTCATATATACATACAGATGGGTGACAAATTAAAGGAAAATGAATAAATGACTGGAGGAACATAATGAATGCAGATGCCTCCAAATGGGTGTACTGCATTATACAAGTAAGCAGTTAACATCCTATCATGCTCTGTGGCATGTATACAAATGCTGAGCAGGGCCAGTTGACCTCGGCAAGAAGAAAGGATCTAAGTGACTTTGAAAGAGGGGTCATTATTGGGGCACAAATGGCAGGAGCTTCAGTCACAAAGACGCTCAACTGTCTCGTGTTTTGGACAAGTGGGCGAGTGCATGTGTGGCGACACCAAGAGAACGGTACAGGCCTGACTGCTTGACCCCTACAGTGAGGGGGTCCGGAGGCTCTGTTATGCTGTGGGGGGCATTTTCCTGGCTAGGTTTGGGTCCACTTGTCCCCTTAGAGGGAAGGGTCACTGCAAATCATTACAAAGTTATAATAATGTATAATACTGTTAAACACACAGCATGATAATTGCAGGTCAGTATATTACAGAAAAATAAAACTAACAAGTTAAAACTACAGAACAATACATTAAATATTATTATCGCATAAGGGATTATCACATTTCTACCAGATTTTGATAACTTGACCCAATTGTCTTAATTCGTTTCTAGTTCTGTGACTCTTTAGGAGGTAAGTGAATGTTTCGGGGGGGGGGGGTGTTCAAGGAGTGGTGAAGTTTCTATAGTTAACTAAGTTTTTCTCCTTATTCTAACTGCCTGATAAGTTAATTGTAAGCCATGTGTTTACATTATAGACTATATGTACCAAAATTACTAAACGAGCCAGATGAACTTTCTCTCTTCCACTGTAAATCAGAGATGTAAAAATGGTATGATGGTGCGACATTGAATGCCCTCCATGTGCTACAACGAGAACAGCTAATGCTGCTTCAATATGTCTGAGATGACTGAGATATGGGGAAAAGTGCCTGTGGCGATAGTGTGTGTATAATCTGGTTGCCACAGGAATTCCTAATAAACATCTCAACCCAAAACAGAAGCCAAAACCACAAAGCAAATGTGCAAAATATTTTAAAATATGAATTAAAATATTGTACACATTTGTTTATATATATATATATATATATATATATAACAAATGTGTACAATTCATTCTTCACATTTCTGGTTATCTGGACAGCCTGGGAACAAGAGAAGAAATTAGGAGAGCAGAGCATGTGGATACGAGACCCAATCTAGGCTGATTCTTTGAGGCATTGGTGAAGCACATTTCTCAGCGGACACACCGAGGGACTGGCTTGATGTGCAATTCTTGTATTAGTCTCAAATCACCTTGACTTGCCTATAGGGGGAGGTTGGAGAGAGGCGGAACATGTAGATGCAAGTTTAATGTTGGTTGTTAATGATTTCCATCAGCCAGCCTCACTGTCGCCAAAGCACCCCATGGGAATTAACTTGTAGAAACTATACCGACGGCCTAACTAGCCCTTTAACATAAAGCTAAAATGGCCCTTTTGAAACAAAATCAACTAAAAGTGTAACAAGTGAATTGCAGGTACCTTTACTAAACCCAGACATGCTTGCACAACCAAATTCCACAATATGCTTTCTTAAACATGTAACCTTTCTTCAAAAGAATCGCAGTGATAAAAGTTTAGGTGTCACTGAGCCATGCCTTAATGACATATCACATCAAAAGCCTGGCATAAAAAAAAGCATCAAAGCATTTTTTTAATATCTGGTTTTACATCATTCTGGGAATGACTCAGTTCCATGTGCATGAAGCATTTTGAAACACAAAATACTACACTTCCCTTCCACTTGCAATGGGTATTTTATGTATTTTACATGTAATGATTCAATTTGACAGTGAAACATTGTTGCAACCTTATTTAAGGGGGAAAATTCCAAGCCTGCTGTGAATTTACTATGAGAATACGGGGGAAAATGGCATGCATCCAATTTTAAAAGCTGTGGTTACACACAAGGTAATGACGCTATATTGACCAGGCTTGTGATTGACTTTGTCTTGGCTCATCCTGGCAACCAAGTGGTAACCATGTATTTCTGTGCATTAGTCTTTTGGATATGGCACACCTGGTGTTTAATGTTTGTGTACATGGCATGAGATCAAAAGAATTCCATTGTTATTACAGATTATTTTTTTTCAGGTTGTAAATACATTTAAAGTCAGGTAGGCTTGGGGTTTTTAAATGCTTATGTAGGTTCCTTTAGTTGTATAATCAAGGAAGGTCCTTACATCAGCTTCAAAGATTTACGGTGACTCCTATAAATCCATCCAATTGAATTCCATTTTATGAATGAATCTCAAGTTACAGTCCCACTTACCCTTAGCAGCTAACACCTCCTTCCTTTTGTTAAATAAAGTATTCAAATCATGAAAAATAAAAATCAATAACCAGTTTAACAGACAACAACACAATGGAGCCTATCAAATGCCTGACAATTCTATACAAATAATCCCTTGGTTTCCTCAAGGTTAAGTTTCCTATAAATTGTGCGTTTTTCTACATGGCATTTAACTGATATTCAGTTAAAAGCAGGATTCAAGTCTAAAGAGATTCCTCTTGAACAAAGGTATAATGGATTGGCTCTGCTGGACCGGACTTGTCATCTACCATGGACAATCGTGTTTTTTGGACACAAAAAAGGTACAAGACATTATAATACAAATAAAGCGGTCAAAAATCCTGCTCCAATACAATGAGTCAAAATTGCACTCAAGTAATAATTTATTATGAAATGTTCAAGGTACCAGAGTGACATTTTTGTGAAGGAAAGTAATAGTAATCTGTTAATGCCACAGCAAGCATTAACATAGGCTTCACCATAGAAGCAGAACAAATATAGACTGGGATTTAATTTCCATGAAGTAAGAAGTTGTTGACTTTATTGTCACTTCACTGTATATACTATATTTTGAGGCTTGAAAATTAAAAATGTGACAGAAGTTGAAGAGGTTAGTTGAGGAAGATCAAATACACCAACAAACAAAAGAAGTACAATGTCAGAGATTATGGAGATTAGTACTACTCTGAAATTTAATTCTGCAGTGTTCACTTTCGCATTCCAGAAGGAATTTACAGACTTTTCAAACATGTCGCAATGGGAATTCAATTCAATGGGAATTAGCAGTTCAATCATTTTCATTCTGGGAAATGACATCACACATTTCAAGCCAAGCTGGAACCATACAAAAAAGTATTTAGTACAATTAGTAGTTAACAGATAATCTAATGCACACAATCAATTTGTCATTTTCAGTAAATTAGCTGATGTCCAGAGTGTTTCATTAAAAATAAAATAAGCATCTAATGTATAGAAATGTTGTGAACAAGACCCCAATTCAATTAAAATGTTAGAAAGTGGTAGTATCATATTTTGGTGTTGATTAGTATTAGGTTTTTGCTCTGGCTCAACTTTAGTCCACTGTTTGGATGCATGCAGATTATCATTACCATAAAAGAAAAAGAAAAAAATTGAAAAGAGGCTGCAACTTTAATCTGGAGGGAATAGTGAAATTACCTGCAGCTTTTACCTGCATTCTTAAGCATTATCTTTGAAAACGTTTGACTCCAAAAAAATATATAGTACCAGCATAAACTGAATAAGATTAAAGTGACCCATTCTAGAAAATACACATATTTAAATACAGACATGTCAATTCATGCATTCAGCAACAAACGATATACCATTGCATTGTCAGGCACAGTCAACCCGTATTTGGGACAAGAAGATATTTCGATAAATCTTGTAGATTTGAGAAGCTGTTAAACCATTAAATACAAACAATTTCATGCAAACAGCGTATGTCATACAGCACTAATATAAATTCTTACACTTTCATATGTTTGTAGTGTGTATCAGCAAGCAGAAAAAAATCAATTGAATACATTTAAGTACTTCCTTACAAGTTACCACTAAAACACTATCAAAATGAGTTATGCTTGCAAACAGATGGGCACTTCATAAAAATCAACAATGCAATGCAGGAGGATTGTTAGGGGGGTTTACGAAAAACTTGTTTTGAAAAGTATTTCCAATTGGCTTTTCTTTTTTTTCCCCACAACTAGCTCTTATAAAGAGCAACACACAGCGTACAATCAATTGGATGACGCACGGCCATACACTGAGGTGGCTTATCAGAACCAAGGAATTAAATTGGAAAGACGGCTTGACAATGAAGGTTGTTTCATGTTGAGATGTCGGGGAGCTGTACTTCTATAAAAAACACATGTTCTGCATTTTGAGATCTGATAAATAATAAGGAAGAATTTGTACATGATTGCAAGGGCCAATTCTTTATAAGATGGAGATAAAATATATCACAAGAAACTGGGATTGATGTAAAATACGTTCATACATTCAAATAAGATGTCAGAGTATTCTGGGCCCCATTTTTAAACTTGACAGTTTTTTTTTTTTTCCCCAATTAGGGAGATATTGTCATTTAAACTTGATCAACCTTTACATGCTTTTAATCAGTCTATTATTGTTTCTCTTTCTACATGCCGTGTAAATTAAGATTTTAGATGTTGGTTTTTAAGTTCAATTTTGTGCAGCTGTAGTTATACTAGGAATCTGGGTTTGATAAATGTCAAAAGTTCAAATTATGTAACAATGATATCTAATCAGAGGTATTTATAATGTAAAAGTGATTCACACAGAGCAGCACAATCTCTCATTATAACACTGAAAAGGCAGAGCAAGGGAGATTAAAATAAAAAGACATGCACTGTAGATTATCTGAAGGGCAAAGCTCAGAACAACTATGAAAGTTGTATACTGCAGTGCATCTCAAACTATTGAAGTCTAAAAGACACCTAATTAACATGAAATGTGGCGCAGCACATTTCCAGTATAATCCCTTCCAGTATAAATCTTAAAACAGAATGTATTTTAAGTGAGAAAACTGAATGTTTCCCTTATAGTGGAAGGATTTATGCATGTATTTATTTAATGTTATCTTTCTCGTGTGTTTTTTTCCAAATTCCTATGGTATGCCCAAATTAGACAACTTAACAATGTACATTTTAATTAGGGTCAGGTAACCTACTGATGTGATGTACAATGGTGTATAATAGGAAAACCGAATATCCAAAATTAGGCAATTTGGCCAAGCTAAGTATTTATGAGGGATACAGATGAGGGTAGGAACAGTTATGTCTAGGTTGTTTGGAGAGCATTGTTTTCAGTAATTTAGCTAAATTTTGCATTTAAATTAAATTTCATTTGGATTAGGGTTAGAGACTACAGTAAACTTATGCTTTCATTAAGATTAGGGTTGCTCTTGTACGGAGTCAACTGAATCAGGGGTAGATTTATATTGACCTAGTTTGACATTTTCAAGTTGGCCAGGCTTGGGGTTCAGGCTGTTGTTTGGTCCTACAATGGTGTATTTATAGTCTCAGGTTTGTCCTCTCTCCTGGTATTGCAATGGTGCATTACAGTTCAGAATCAGATTAAAAAAGGTTCAATATTAAAGGTTAAAAATTGGTTAAAATATTTTTGTACCCCTGTATGAAGTGAAGAAGTCTGTGTTCAAGGTAGGTAGGTAACCCATTGATTGAACACAGTAAGGCACACCTTAAAGGTTTATCCTTAGGTTTTTATTTTGCGATTATTTTTGTCATGTGATTTTTTGGAAATTCCATGACACACCTGTTCCTGCCGGCAATGCATTGTGACCACTGTGCACACTGGTTGGGAAATACTATTATTCTATATAACAAGATGAACAACTTATAGAATGTTTTAATAAAGATTTGTGTTTACCTAGTAAGCGTGGATCCTTATCAAGCTTTAAAATAACAATGGCAGAACCAATCATAGCTTCCCACTCTTAAATGTACCGAGTGAATCCATCACAATGTCAGGCTGAACCAGCATACCACCCTCCACAGAGCAGCTTTTCAATTTATTCAAAGCATTAATAACGCATTTCACCTTATCAGTGTTGCCGCTGATTATTTTAATATGTTTCAAAAGTCCCCCACTGGTTGAGTCACATTCTCTCACAGTGTTGATATATAGTAGTACTTTATGTTACAGTAGCCTAGACAACCTATGCAGACTGGATACACATCAGACAACTAAACACACAAGCCCCGGAAACAGTATCTGCTGTGGTCTTCAAAACAGGAGGAAACAGTCCCTTCCCAATTGTAGTGGAAAGGCACTAGACATCAAACTACAGTCAGAGTGGATCAAAAAAACTAAAAACAATTGAAAGTTAGTTGAAGGTAGCGCTTATCACTATGGCCAAAGCACTTAAAAATACTTCACAAAGATCCCATCAAAGCAAACTGTTGCACAATGTAGTGAAACACTTGACAGTCATGCAAAGGCACTTCAAAGCAGTGTCCCAGGTGAACTGACCATTGTGAACATAGCCCCACGACAGCCAGGCCGTGAGAATAGCCACAAAGGGAAGCTTGGCGAGAAAACTAATTTCAGCCACAGTGAAGGGAATTGAAACAGCAGGTAGCAAGTATATAGCGTGAGATGATGGAATGTTAGAGCCACATCCCATAAAGAACACCAATATAGATTTTTAATAAATGTTAGAAATGTGTAATCCTTATATTTTACATATACCAAGATTGGGCCCACTTGCGGTATATTTATAATATATGGCATATATTTTAAATTTCATTTTGTAATCCTAACATTTCATAGGTTGAACATATACTGTATAAATTAACCTCAACATATATTTTTAACCTATGAAATATTTAAATTACAGAAAATGTATATATTATATATACACACACACACATACAGTTAGGTCCATAAATATTTGGACAGTGACACAATTGTCATTGTCATTTTGGCTCAGTACACCACCACAATGGATTTGAAAGGAAACAGTAAAGATGTTCTTTAAGTGTAGCCTTTCATCTTTAATTTGAGGGTAGTTACATCCAAATTGGGTGAACAATGTAGGAATTACACCCATTGTTATATGTGGTCCCCCCAATTTTAGGGGCTCAAAAAGTAATTGGACAAACTAACATGATCATGAATTAAATTGTGAGTTTCAATACTTGGTTGCAAATCCTTGGTAGGCATATCTGTTTCAAAGTCAACAATGAAGAGAAGACTTCACCAGAGTAAATACAGAGGGTTTACCACAAGATGTAAACAGAAAACAGGAAGACCAGATTAGAATTTGCCAAAAATCATCTAAAGAACCCAAGAAGTCTTCTCTTGATTGTTGACTTTGAACAGAATAGGGGTTGTGAAAACAACATTTGAAATGCAGAATTAAGCTTTAGGAATGTATTTTAAAAATGATAGTCAGTTGCCAAACAGTATACAAGGGAAAAGTCTTCTAGATTAAAGTCTCATACAGACACAAAGTTTTGAAATCTTGCCTCACAGAAGCCACTGGCAAACCTCAGCGTGACACTGTGATATTCTGAACCAGACTGCCACTGCACTTCAGTGTGATCAGACGTTTCTAGCACTGTTAAGACTATAACAGCGTGCCGTGCGTTGCATTCGATCACTATGGAATAATTCCTCACAGTGCTTATCCCTTCTATAATATCTTTGGCAAAGGAGAAGAGCCAAGGATTCCTCTTTGGATCTAAAAAAAATATGCAAAAAGTGTGGCAGAGTTCAGTATAATTTGCATACGTTATTTATGAAAAATTATGGTTACCAAATCATTGATATAACTTATTAACAATGTATAGTGCTGCATTAGTTATTTCGGGGTCATTTTAGTCTTTTAATGGTCTTTTACGTCCAGTGATTGTCACAAGTTTCGAACTGCCCAACCGAATTATTAGTTTGATCGATCATGACTGCATTGTATAGGGAGAATTTACCTCATCATTGTAGCGTGAGGGTCGCAGCACTTGCTCAGATTCGAACCCTGCCGTCATAGGCTCTTCTCCGAGCACTCTGCACCATACATCTCCACCAAAGTACAGCGACAAACCCACTATGCAAAAAGACCAGACTCCCAACGCATGGGTTTTATACACTCTACTGAATTCAGAGGGATAGCGTCTCAATAATGAACTCATGGAAACATTCAGCACAGTTACACTCTCCCCCTCTAAACACCTCCTCCCTCTTCAACAACAACCCCATCCACCGAATAGCCCCAATCGCTCTGATCCAAGGTCGCAATGAGGCCAGTTACATCATCATATATCAGGGGTTTGCCCAGTTAACTTTGAAAGCTAGGATATCTGATTGGGAAGCAGTAGGAAAGTCTGCTCATGAAAATACATGTTATATTGTTTGGTGCATTGGGTTAATGCAACTCAAACAAGTAACAATTTCAAATGAAAACCAGTTAAACCCAAACTTGCAGGTTAAATAACAAAAATACTGAGCTCCATGATTTGCATCTACAGAAGCAATAAATAAAAAAGGTTGTGTAATATGTACGCGTCTGTTTATAATCCCCGAAGGGCAACAACTACTAGTACCTGTGCCAAACCCACTCCAAGAAATTCACAACAGGCAGCTCACTGTAGGCTACTGAATGCCCAGAGGGGTGTCAGGTACAACAGGTCAGGCACAACATTGTGATACAAGTTGCGAAAGAGAACCGTCTTCTCTTGATCTACAGGGATCAGCTTATTTTCCAGCACCTGCTAACCACTTTACACTCCAAAGTAAATACCCAGGCACAGTCATAGCCACAACCACAGGCAAAGAAAAAATCTTGCCAGTAATCTTGACACTCATGCCAATGTCAGTCCATTCCTGTGCCATGGAAAGACTTGCGTGAGAGCCACCAGCAGTCATTATGCAAAAAAAAAAAAAAAAAAAGACATTAAGGTGAGCAAGATGAGACAAATCCCTAATAATTAGGCAGGCGGATTCCCATGTTTGAGAACACAACTGGCAAAAACAATTAGCGATACCTCCCTCTCCCTCAGGCACTTAATGCTCCCACCTGTCCTGGCTCTGTCACTTTCAGGAATGGCTATAACTTCTGCACAGTGCAAACCAAGGGAAACATTGCAGTGGTTCCCCAAACTGGCACAATGAGCTCTCTAGACACACATTTAATAATAATAATAATAATAATAATAATAATAATAATATTTTGTAAGTGGACAAGGACTTTGTTGCCTCCCATCCTAAATTTGTAAAGTCACACTCCACTCATATCTGACAAGTCTAGCCCTGTCAGAAACAGAAGCCACATGTTCATGCTTTTCATTTCAATCAGCTAGACTTCCATCAAGCTGAATTATTACTAGATTTGTGGGATTTAGCCTTTAAATCATATTATTGGCAGATATTTAGTTTTCCGCCACCAAGCAACTATTGTAATGTTATGCATGTGTGTTGTTAATGCTTGGTTTCTAAGGGTCTTTATATTTTTGTTCAGTATAAATTAAACGCAACATGCAACAATTTCTAAGACTTTGCAGTGTTACAGTTCACATAAGAAAATCAGTCAGTTGAAATTAATTAATTAGGTCCTAAACTCTGGATTTCACATGAGTGGGAATATTGATATGCGCAATATCTCCTTCACATAGTTATTAAGCTGTTGATTGTGGCCTGTGGAATGTTGTCCCACTCATGTTCAATGGCTGTGCGAAGTTGCTGGATATTGGCGGGAACTGGAAAAACACTGTCATACACATCGATCTAGTGTGGGGGTGACCAACCCTGTTCCTGGACAGCCGCAATCCTGCAGGTTTTCCAGGTCTCTCTAAATTACCAATTAATGGATACCTTGAACACAAGGACATTTTGCCTAATTAAGACGCACAATTGGTTAAATTAAGCACTTAACGATCTGGATAGAACAAAAACCTGTAGACCCTGAGGCTCTCCAGGACCAGGGTTAGCCACCCCTGATCTAGTGCATCCCAAACATGCTCAATGGGTTGGACATGCCAGTTGGACGTACTACCAAATTCTCTAAAACTACACTGCTCAAAAAAATTAAGGGAACACTTAAATCACACATCGGATCTCGATGAACTAAATATATTAAAGATCAAAATCTTTACTGTACATTGTGTAATTTGTTGAGAACAAATTGACATAACAATGGTCAATGGAAACCGAAAATTATCAACCAATTGAGTGCTGGATTCAAACTCACACTGAAAATCAAAGTAAACAATTGAAATCATAGGCTGTTCCAACTTGCGTGAATTTCATCACGGCAACTCATAATGTGACTCAGTAGTGTGTATGGCCCCCACGTGCCCCACGTGCCTCCTGACAACGTCTGGGCATGCTCCTGATGAGACGGCAGAGGGTGTTCTGGGGATCTCCTCCCAAACCTGGATCAAGGCATCAGTGAGCTCCTGGACAGTCTGTGGCTCTATTTGGCGGCATCAGATGCACTGATACATAACGGCCCAAAGGTTCTCAATTGGATTCAGGTCTGGGGAACGTGAGGGACAGTCAATGGCATCAATGCCTTCGTCATCCAGGAACTGCCACACACTCTGACCACACGGGCATTGTCCTGCACCAGGAGGAACCCAGGACCCACTGCACCAGCGTAAGGTCTGACGATGGGTCTGAGGATTTCATCCCCGTACCTAACAGCAGTCAAGGGTACCGTTGGCTAGCACATGGAGGTCTGTGCGACCCTCCAAGGATATACCTCCCCAGACCATCACTGACCCACCGCCAAATCGGTCATACTGGATGATGTTACAGGCAGCATAACTTTCACCACGGCATCTCCAGACTCTTTCATGTCTGTCACATGTGCTCAGTGTGAACCTGCTCTCATCTGTGAAGAGAACGGGGCACCGATTCTGGTGTTTTCTGGAGAATGCCAATCGAGCTGCACGGTGCTGGGCTATGAGCACAGGTCCCACAAGAGAACGTCAGGCCCTCATCACACCCTCATGGAGACAGTTTGGTCAGAAACCTGCATACCAGTAGCCCACTGGAGGTCATTTTGTTGGGCTCTGGCAGTGCTCCTCCTGTTCCTCCTCTCACAAAGGAGCAGATACCAGTCCTGCTGCTGGGTTGATGCCCTTCTATGGCCCTGTCCAGCTCTCCCAGTGTAATGGCCCGTCTCTTGGTATCTCCTCCATGCTCTTGAGACTGTACTGGGAGACACAGCAAACCTTCTTGCGATGACACATATGGATGTGCCATCCAGAAGGAGCTGGACTACCTGTGCAACCTGAATGGGCTACAGGTACCGCCTCATGCTACCAGTAGGACACTAGCAAAACACAAAACTAGAGAAGAATCAGGCAGGAAGGATAAGGAGAGAGCAATTGTCTGTGGCCACCACCTGCAAAACCATTCCCTTTTTGGGGGTTGTCTTACTGTTGCCTCGCCAGTGCACCTGTTGTCACTTTCACTTACACCAAAACAGGCGAGATTGATTCACAATCGCTTAGGCTTCCTAACTGGACAGATTGACATCCCTGAAGTTTAACTGACTTGGTGTTACACTGTGATGATTACGTGTTCCCTTAATTTTTTTAAGCAGTGTATGTTCGACTTGGCTTGTGGTAGAGCAATGGTACTCAATCCTGGTACTGGAAGAACACCTACACTGCTGGTTTTTGTTCCAGCCAAGCTCTCAATTTCTTAATTTTACCCCTAATTGAACTAATAATTTCCCAAATCAAAGCCTTTTCACTATTTTTAACAGTAGAGTTTTAAGTATAAAACTTATAAAGCTTTATATCTTATTAAGGAACCAACTTTTTATCAGTAATCAAATTACTTAAATTAAGGGCCCAATTAAGTAACTGGGAGCTCAGCTGGAACAAAAACCAGCAGCATGGAAGGTGTTACTCCAGGAGCAGGATTGAGAACCACTGTGGTAGAGAAATAAACGCTAAACTCTCTGGCAGCAGCTCTGGTAGACATTCCTGCAGTCAGCAGGCCAATTGCACGCTCCTTCAAAACTTGCCACATCTGTGGCATTGTGTTGTGTGACAAAACTGCACATTTTAGAGTGTCCTTTTATTGTCCCCAGCACAAGGTGCACCTGTGTAATGATCATGCTGTTGAATCAGCTTGTTGTAATGCCACACCTGTCAGGTGGATGTATTATCTTGGCAAAGGAGAAATGCTCACTAACAGGGATATAAACAAATGTATGTGCTTATTGGAAATATCTGGGATCTTTTAAAACAGTTCATGAGACATGGGACCAACACTATATATGTTAAGTTTATATTTTTGTTCAGTGTAATTATTTTGGTAATAGATTGTTAAATGCTTTTCCAGAGGTACACAAAATATGCAAGAATGTCTATCTCATGTTATTGCATATAAAGATGATTCTGAAATACTGTAAATATATAGCAGGGCATGGTCTAACTGTACACAAACCATATTTACAGCTGGTTTCACAGACCTTGATTAGCTCTAATCAATCACTCCTCTAGCTAAAATATAATATTGGGTTGTCCAAGTCTAGTGCTAACCTGGGTCATTGTTTATATACTAATATAGTCTTTATAAACCTTGTGATTCAGGACATGTGTTTTTCTTATAGACCAGTCAACATAACAAGCACCGTCTTGAGTTTCTAAAAGCTGAATGTTAAAACGCATTAACAACAGTTTAAATTAAGAAGTCAATGTATTATTCATGATTTGACTTCTAAATTAACTTACAACTTGATTCTCATAATTTAATCATACACTTTTACGAACTGCAGTAATGCGTGGTTGTATGTTAAGAAGTGCATTTTTAACGAAACCTTTAAAGACATCACAGCAGCAAAACCTTGAAACTTAAATGCTTTCCCCCAATAAAATATACTGTACTCAAACTACATTTTGATAGGATAGGCTTCGGACATTTCTAAACAATATTATAATCATGATTAATGATAACAGTGTGTATTTACTGCTTTATAATTCATTGGTTTTTTAAGTTACGCAAGAAGAATCTCGTGTTTATGCAAGTAATTTCCAGCAAATAGTATTATCCTTGTCATGGTTTTTCCCCCACGTTGCTTGTATGATGAATAACCTGCTCTCAAAGACGGAAAACACCTTGCAGCATATAGTACAATATAATTTAAATCTATAATAATAAAAACGAGTTTTGTTGCTTTTACCTATTTGTCTGGCGAAGCAGCCTGGGTGCACTTTCAGAACTTCTTTTTCCTGGATTCCAAATTCTCCACACTGTCGCTGGCTCTCCCGCAGGCTCTTCTCTTTTTCTTTTCGTTTCTTTTTTCTCTTCAGCTCTGTCTGTCTCTCTCAGGGACTCTGGTAATGTCCACAGTGTGTGACACGCATGCTAATGGACGGGCTGAATGAATGAGCGCAAATCGCCGCAGAAAACCAGAGGCGCTCAGGGGGACGCGCCGCCGCGGCTCACCAAACCGCACAGAAACCCCACACGAAATTTTCACGCAGTCTCGTTATGCGTGTGCGGCTATAGGCAGTCCTCAAAGTCATATATAGCCTACACATATATTCAATGTAATCAAGTACATTTTTTTAAATGCACTATACTAAGACATTTAATCTAAAGAAGTACACCTGCCACTAAACAAAACTCCTCTTGTAATGGTGCTTTGACTGATCTGTCAGAGGCGTGGGCTTATTTGTGACTGGTTGGTTCCATCTGATGTATTATCCTCATAGTCTGTGCATCATCATTATTACTGTATTATGCAATTGATGGGACAATCATTATTAGTGACCACATTCCTGTATTCATAGCAATGTCTAGAGCTATGACCTGTTTGAATGACCACAAGTATGGTGATTTGGTAATGTGCTGAGCTCCACGGCTGTGGGATACGATATGATACTGTGTTGGGATGGGTTGGGATACAATTAGGAAACAGTCAGGCTGATGTGAGGGGTTAACATTACTGTAAGATGTAAATCCTGAAGGCTGAGAGCTCATGGGGGTAGTTTAGGTACATAATGTTCTAGATAAAAGAGTGCAACATTATTATATTACCGGTAACCAGATGCACAAAACTGTGTACTTTTTGCGTTAATTTGTATTTATGACTTTTCTTTTTTATATATATATATATATATATATATATATATATATATATATATATATATATATATATATATTAATTTGGTCTAATAAAGTTATGTATAATCATAAATCCACAGTGATGGGCATGGGAAGCTGACAGCCCTGGTTCTCATAATGTTTGGAGTTAGAAATAGATTTATAATATAAAATAATGTTAGGACTGTCAGTGGAATTCAAAGTGATCACCTGACCCGCCTAAACTCCGCCACCCTACCGTTTTGTCAATATAAGCAATTCTTCATACAAACTGCTGTATGATTTGTGTAAATATTAACAGGTGTGAATATTCCATGTAGACAGAGCCAATCCAGATTAGATAACTGCCTTCACTATTGTCAAGGCAGTTTGCACATTAGATGTTATCTGAAGTTATTTAATTGGGAAAGCCCTACATCCTTATATGATACACCACCTTAGGATAAGAGAGACACATACATTCTCAACTTGTCAATGGCCAAAAGCTGAGCACTTGAGGGTTAATCAGGGTAATATTCCTTTATATTTACATGAAATAGCTGCTGAAGAAACTTTCAGTACAATGTACAGTGAGTTCAGATATACACGTTGGGGAAAAGGATAGAAAGCTGCTTCTTTGCAATTTAGGAACAACAACTGCACAACCATGATCATATGAGCTGCTTTGGGATTTCCTGGTTTTGAAATTGTGGCAGAATCAGTGGTAGGGGGTAGAAGGCACACTTTTTATTTGATGTTGTCCTATATCAAGATATGTTGCTAATGCTTTGCTGGAATTGTTAGATAAGATCATGCAACCAGGCAGCAACCAGGAGAAACTCAAGTATCATTTGAGATATAAGGGAGGTCACAGTGCATAGTGGCACACTGCTCAAAGATATCAGTCATCCGAGCATGTCGGAGATGGCAAAGATCCAGTTCAGAAGCTTTGGAATTAACTTAAGTGATGCATTTTATTTTCATGATCCATTATTTAATTTCTACTACTCCCTTTTCCAGAAAGATACTTTAAAGCATATATATTTTCAGGGCAACTGATATTTACTACATATACTGGATATTTATAATAATTATTGTAATAATGAGTAACAGTTTGGACTTTAAAGTGAAACAATGCAATGTTATCTATATACCAATGTCTTTTTGTCAGAAGGTGTGGTGCAATATTTAATAATATTATCCAGACCGTAAAAAATCATACTTAAATTTAAAAGAAATACTAAACTAAACTTTAACTAATATATCAATTCCATTGCTCAATGATTTGTATTATACCAACCAGTTTTATTATTTGTACTAAATGTAATCTTTTGTCCTAAGGCTGCTTTTTACAGTTTTGAAATAGGTTCATCTAACGATATTCCTGTTGTAAAGATGATCAAAGTGCAAAGTACTGCAGATTAGGGTTATACAACATGTCATAAATCTATTATATATATATATATATATATATATATATAGAACACAACCTTTCAACGGAATGCGAGATATATTTGTCGATGTGAGCTCATAGTTCATGGTAACAACAGCGTGAAAAATACATATTGGGTTTTTCTGCAGTCAAAAGTTAAAGCGTGTTGAAACCAAGTCACTGTTTTATTAAGACAGGAACTGTAATACAGCAAATTAATCACACAGCATATTTTAATATACCATCATACTTTTCAATGAATCCAGCTCATTCTTTATTATCTGAATAGTGTATAGTCAGAGAGGGTGTTTTGCAACAGGCTCTATTTCCTGTAAGTTTTATGATACAGCCACATTCACTTTGTGGAACATGCTTTACAGTGAAAAAGTAGTTCTGTTCAGTTAATCCCTCTTAATCTCTGGAGTTTCTGAAAAAAAGGATTTTGTATATTTGTTGGTAACTGATCACATTTGTGAACATAAACTGGCTCAAGTAAGAATTATACCTTAAACATTTTCATGTAAACATTTATGACAACTTTAGCTTTAAATGTATATGTAATTAAAAATAATAAAACATATATAGATCTTGCAGTGCTGGATCTGAAAATGAGCTTTTAAAAGACTTAAAATGGAAAAAGAAACCCTGGCCTGGAGCTGGATGCTCACTAACACCATTTCTGTGCCCCTGGCTGCGTTCGGGCCATTACTTGGTTTTCCAAATAAAACAATCAAACAAATATCCAATTCACAAAGCCATCTTGTAGTTGTGATTTGGACGCAGTGATCGTGATAAGTAATGGTCATTTTCCAGTCCAGGTCAGTAGCCAAATTGGGTTCTCAGTACCAACAAAGGTCAGTATCCTGTTCGAGAGCACAGGACAAATTGAGAGCACTCACGGGTCGCTCTGCTCGAATGCACTCCCAATGCCCACCTGAACTTCTCCTCAGGTAAAATGCCAGGCGGCAGAGAGGGTGGTGTTTCTTTATAGGGCTTGTTTATTATTGTTGGCAGGTGTGGCTTAACTGCAGGGCTGATGGGTGCTTCAGTGGGTGGTGCTCCATGACAATTCAGCAGTACTTTTGTCCAAGGGTGGTGAAAGAAAGGAAGTTTGTAAAATGCAAATTAAAAAATTAAAAAAAAAAAAAAAAAAAATTCGGGAGGGAACAATGTTGAAGAAATTCAGATCCATTTCCACCGTGGTGCAGATCATGTCCTCTACCCCCAAGTCTAGGATCACAAAAAACTTTTCTAAACGTAACAGAGGGACAGAGGGAAAAGGATGATCCCGTTGATCACAATTCTTCAGTCTCCCTCAGGCTCTCACTGCTTAGTCAATTGCTCTGTGCTTGTCCATGGCTCAGAAGACAGTCACCAAATCAATTTCCACCTACTCAACTCCCTAAGTGACACAAAGAAGAAATAAGTTCACTAAGATCATGTGTATGTATTGCATCTTCTCACCCTACCACCCCCCACCCCGCCCACACACACACAATATTGTGGTATTTGCTATCAAAAGATCTGAGCATAATGTTTGAATGATGAAGCAAATCATCCATAACTTCAGTGATACCTTTCACCTTATGAAAGAAATGTAAAACTATGGCATAATAGTAGCACACTACAAGCAGCACTTGTGAATGCTGTAAGCACACCTCAGTCCCCGTGTTTGATTTTATTATTTTTGACTTTGTTCAGATAAAGTTTGTGAAAAAGAGAACAGGACTGAACATGTAGCACTAATACAGAGAAAAAGGGTGTAGCTAAAATGCTATCTTAACATTGCTCCAGTCAATTGCTACTGAAAGGACACACAAAGTATTTGAGAAAATTTGGAATGAGCATTGACAGTACATTAAAGGTACCGATGACAGTGTTGGTATTTACCATGTGACACACATGAGTAGATTTCATCCAGCCCTTATATTTTTAGGCATATATCAATCTACATTACATTATATTTATATATGGATGGAATAAAAAAAAATACTGACATGCATGCATATGCAGGAACGCATAATAAAGACTTTCTTTTCGGGATACGGATACATTAATAAATGCTTTTGTCACATTTGAACTTGATTACTGTACTTGTGGAGAGTCCTAACTGTATCAGCTCTAATCTTCAGGTACTCCAGAATGCAGTTGTCATGAGTTTAACTAAAAACTAAAATATAGAATAATATTTTTCCAATTCTAGCATCTTTACACTGGCTCCAAGTGAAATATAAAATTGATTTTAAAGTCCTGTTATTGACCTGTAAAGCATTAAATGGGTCAGCCCCTCAATACCTTAGTGAGTTCATAGTCTTGTATAGACTTGGTTGACCACTCCAGTCCCAGGATGCCGGCTACCTGTTAGTCCCTAAAATGAGGGAAAGAAAAATATAGGAGGTAGAGCAGGCCCGTAGCAAATCACGGTGCCCCAAAGCTGTGGAATTATCAATGTAAGAGATGTCCCTTCTGTCTCAGCCTTTAAGTCCAGGCTGAAGATTTACCTTCAGTGGCATGGACTTTCTGATCTTCTCTGCTCCTCTTACATGGCCTGAAGTAGAGGCAAGTCATGGAGCCCCAGAGATTTATTACTTCTTATAACAGTCTGTCATCCTGCAGGAGTTTTTATTTTTCTCTCCTCCGTGCCTAATGGCTTACTTTACTGTTTGTATCACTGACATAAGCTTGTGTTGATTTCAATGTCTAAAGTGCACTGTAACAACTCTACGTAGGGCGCTATACCAAATAAAGATTGATTCATTGATTCATTGATGTGAAGAAGAAGAAAAATCCAGGAGTAACACTATAACAAGTTGCTATTGTAATTGTGCATAATGAGCCCAAACAAGTTAAAATAAAGTGTTAACAACATTTCTTACCTGGAAGATCAGTGTGTAGTGGATGATGAGTTCGCGGGTTAGACGCACCATGTCTGTGCTCATGGCGAGGTCCTGGAACAGAGTGGGCACAAACACCAGAGCCAGGTTTTGCGCTGTCATCCGGTTCACATGACTGTACAACTGGACTCTGGAATAATACACAGACACACAAAATGGTACAGGACACAGAGAACCATATGATGCAGTCACACACTCACACAAAGCCAGACCCATCAAGGCCTTTGAGTACATCAGGACCAAATTGAAGCGCTGCAAATTTGATGAAAATTAGTGTTTTACACACTGTACTAGACTAAAGTGTAAAAAGAAGCACTACGAGATAAATAAATACTGCAGCTTAAGTGTTTGAAAAAGATCAAGGCACACAGGCAGTTTAAGCATATAACTATTTATTTAACCCCCTAATGCTGTGTGGGTGTCTTACTGGTAAAGGTGTCCGAAAAGGGCCCTGAGGAGGGCTCTCTGGTCAGCTGGCAGCTGGTCCAGAGCCCTCCGATAGGCTGTCATTCTCACTGTCTCCACAGGGTTAGCTGCATAGAGAGAGAGGAGGCAGGTTAGAGAGAAGATACTTCCACTTGCGGGCTGGTATTTAACGTGATCATTGACAACTTGTACACCTACAGTTTGTAGCAGATGGAAACAGTGAGATTGGAATGGCAGGATGCGTTTAGAAGGAAAGGTCACTGGAGGTGTCATCAGTCATAAAGGGTGAATCCCCTAAGGCTAAGAGTGAGGAGTGGTGCAAACTGCAGTCCAGATAAGGTTGATTCTTCTTGTGAAACCAGTGGAAAGCTGTCCTCAAATGATGGTTCCTTTAAATCAGTGGGTAGAAGCAGGGGACCTCTGACCATGATGCAGACAGTTTATCAGTTTTTGGTTCTACTTTGGTCTTTTTGGTTATGAGCTAGTAGAGGTGGTGTATGTCATACCGCTCCTACCCCAGATGTAAAGCACACAAGAACTGGAAGGGATAATTTCTCGTCTCCTCCACTCCAGCCCTACCTCGACCAGACCTGGCTAGACATGGGGATTAAGGGTGGTGAGGAGGTAATGAGGGTTGGGTGTGGAGAGTGGAGTAGGGAACAGTGTGGAGCAAATCAGTACCTGCTGCCTGGACCCAGGATGGGATGTGAGACTCGGGGATGAGGGCAGACTGCTGGCGGAGACACCTTTTGAGGGCTCCTGCTGTTTCCAAGATCCCTATCTCCCCTGGCTCAAATTGCACCTTGTGGGGGTCCTTGCTGAGCTCCTCCACCAGCCGTGCGACCTTGGGGACCATGCCACAGCGCCGGTAAATACCATCCACAGTTAGACCTGCCAGAGAGAGAGAGAGAGAGACTGAGAGGTAAACACATTTATATTAAAAGGCCACAGTAAGCATAGTTGTAAACCTTAAGAGGATGAAGGTGCCAAGGAGATGCAGCAAATGCAAATAAATCAAATGCATGACACCTAACTGTCAAAAGAAAGAGATATACATTACAAACACGCACACTCCTATCCCCGATCAGTTGAGTGCTCACTGAACCAGTTCAGATGGTTGCTATTGAAGCGGAGTTTTAGATTTGTACGTGTCCTTCCTCAGCGGGATATGAAATCTGAGAAATGGGTTTTTCAGCAGAATATTGTTTTGTTACATTTTGCTTCAGAGGGCCTATCTTTGCGTCTTTACTGTGGAGGAACTTGGGTTGGCTGTGCGCTCACCGTGCTGTGTGATGTGAGAGATGCACCTCTCGATGGCTGTGGGCACATTCCCGTCACAAGCACTGGGGTACACGACCTGTTTCTTCTCCGCAGAGCACACTGCCATCTTCAGCAGCACGTTCCAGCACTGGCAGGACCGTTCCTGCTCAAACTGCAATGACAGAAACCTGCAGGCAGAAGGCAGAGCTGAGGTACTGAGTTGTATGCCAAACCTTCAGTACACACATTAAACCCTGAACACCTCAATTCTATTGGATATCTGTATGACAGCTGTGCGCTGTTCTGCATAATATGCATTTTGTAGAATTTAGAAATCAATTTACTTAAGTTTGTCATAGGAGTTTCCTGGTTATTAGACACAAATACTCCCTGAATCATTGCTTATATTATACAAGGCAAACTGGAGTGAAAGTGACACTTATAACAACATTCAAGGCTGTATTAGGAAGTAACCTTTGGACCTTCTTAACTCTAATCATTCAGCCAGTGCAATTTTAACAGTTATATCAGTCTGCTGTACTCACATATGCTTTACATCATATAAATGATAACATACACTTGAAAGGCTCCATGGTATTACAAACCATCACATCAAACAGAGTGGGGAAAAAAATTGAGGAAAATGTTGTCAGCACTTCCTACAGAAAGAGATTGAGACTCCATTTTCACACACTATTTTCAAAGCTCAACTGACTGACCCAAGAAAAATACATTTGAAACGGAAAAAGTGAATAGGCTGAATTCATGCAAGATGGCTCAGCGCTCCAAAACAAATTAATTGGGTGCCTAAAGTGATTTGCTAAGATGGAGGTTTAAACAGTATGTTGTTATAACCCAGCAAATAAGCTGTGCTTGGATTTGAATCCAAGCACAGCTTCTTTGCTGGGTTATAACAACATACTTCTTAAACCTCCATTTTAGCAATGCCACAATAAGAAAGAAGATTTAAACATAATACTCCCCTTAGAAACCTTGTCCAGTTCATTAAGGCTTTTGGAGAACAGGCCTATAAATGTATCACTAAAAAGATAAAGGCCCTTCAAACAGGAATTACATATACAGTATTATTAAATAAACAGGTAAATTAAACTGAAATATAAACACTGCTGGTGTCTCCTCTCGTCCCTCCTGCTGACCTGTCTGCTGTAACTACTTCAATGGTGTTTTCAGAAGACCCCAAGTCTGTGGGAAACAATAGAAAGTCGGCCAGTTAGAGAGAAACAAAATTCAGCAATTGCATATAGCCTACAGCAGGCTGAGAACTTTGCTGGTAAGCACTAGTAGTATAACATAAATAATCAAGTCTTAATACATCAAGAAGAAACTTAGTCAGACATTGTGGATAAACATAGACCAGCTTATAAATTGTGAATCAGATTTCACATTATTCATAGATTTGCTCCATGCAGCCATTATTAACTCATTATTAACATTATTAACATTTTATTGGGAAATATGCATCCCATTTCAACAAATAAAGAATGTGAAGGATACTGACTTAGAAATATGGGGAAATGGTTTTTAATCATAATATTTAAGTATCCATTTTAAACAAGACAGCTCAGAGAATAACATACATTTGGCAAGCACAGCCCAGTGAACTGTCATTTAATAAAGATAACTTCTTGTTACAATCTGGAACAAACTCCCCAGAAATGTGGTTGAAGCCATCACTTTGGGAACATTAAAAAAAATACCGGAAGTGATCCTTGGATAACTTTGTTATTATTGAACACCAAACGAGCATGATGGGTTGAATGGTCTCCTCTCATTGAAAACTTTCTTATGTTCTTATGTTCTTCTTATGTTATTAACTGGGATAATTTTAAGGCTATACAGCTCTTGGATCTCAACCCCACTCTTCTATCAATGATTTACCTATCACTAATTTTAATATAATTATTATCTCAGTTTCTCACCAAAAACAGCAATGTGAATGTACACTCACCTAAAGGATTATTAGGAACACCATACTAATACTGTGTTTGACCCCCTTTCGCCTTCAGAACTGCCTTAATTCTACGTGGCATTGATTCAACAAGGTGCTGAAAGCATTCTTTAGAAATGTTGGCCCATATTGATAGGATAGCCTCTTGCAGTTGATGGAGATTTGTGGGATGCACATCCAGGGCACGAAGCTCCCGTTCCACCACATCCCAAAGATGCTCTATTGGGTTGAGATCTGGTGACTGTGGGGGCCTGTTTAGTACAGTGAACTCATTGTCATGTTCAAGAAACCAATTTGAAATGATTCGACCTTTGTGACATGGTGCATTATCCTGCTGGAAGTAGCCATCAGAGGATGGGTACATGGTGGTCATAAAGGGATGGACATGGTCAGAAACAATGCTCAGGTAGGCCGTGGCATTTAAACGATGCCCAATTGGCACTAAGGGGCCTAAAGTGTGCCAAGAAAACATCCCCCACACCATTACACCACCACCACCAGCCTGCACAGTGGTAACAAGGCGTGATGGATCCATGTTCTCATTCTGTTTACGCCAAATTCTGACTCTACCATCTGAATGTCTCAACAGAAATCGAGACTCATCAGACCAGGCAACATTTTTCCAGTCTTCAACTGTCCAATTTTGGTGAGCTTGTGCAAATTGTAGCCTCTTTTTCCTATTTGTAGTGGAGATGAGTGGTACCCGGTGGGGTCTTCTGCTGTTGTAGCCCATTCGCCTCAAGGTTGTACGTGTTGTGGCTTCACAAATGCTTTGCTGCATACCTCGGTTGTAACGAGTGCTTATTTCAGTCAAAGTTGCTCTTCTATCAGCTTGAATCAGTCGGCCCATTCTCCTCTGACCTCTAGCATCAACAAGGCATTTTCGCCCACAGGACTGCTGCATACTGGATGTTTTTCCCTTTTCACACCATTCTTTGTAAACCCTAGAAATGGTTGTGCGTGAAAATCCCAGTAACTGAACAGATTGTGAAATACTCAGACCGGCCCGTCTGGCACCAACAACCATGCCACGCTCAAAATTGCTTAAATCACCTTTCTTTCCCATTCAGTTTGGAGTTCAGGAGATTGTGTTGACCAGGACCACACCCCTAAATGCATTGAAGCAACTGCCATGTGATTGGTTGGTTAGATAATTGCATTAATGAGAAATTGAACAGGTGTTCCTAATAATCCTTAAGGTGAGTGTATATTGTTTTGCAGGTGAAATATTAAACCATTTAAAACAACTAAAAACAATGATGAATTCTCAGGTGGCTGTCTAAAGGTCCCCAGAAGGAGATTATTGGCTATGCAGAACTGTTGCAGAATTTTCCTTACTGCAAGTCATTGATGTTGTCAGCAACACCCTGTCTCCCTGGCCCCCCTTGGTGGGGTACAGCAGAAGTTTGTCACGTCTGAGCATTGCCCAAACGTCCTTGTGCTCCAGCTTGCCCCCCTCCCTGAGGGACACTCGTGACAGTGCCTGTACACCCTCCAGCTCCAGGTCTGGCAAAGCACATGGCAGCAGCACCTATGTGGGGGTTAGGAACAGATAAAGACAAAATATTCAAATACTAAAGTAGTTAATCACAGACACTGAAAGCATTCAAAAATATAACAGCTTTTGAGTTTCATGCAGTGGAACTCACCTCTCCCTGTCAACTTTTCTTACTGGTTTTCTACCAGCCCTCTGGTCCCCAACCTTTCTGGATGAACAGGATGTTCTCCTCTCTTCCCCTCACTTTCCTCCTCTACCATTTTCTTGAGAGACTTCAACATCCACCTCTCCAACTACTCCACCTCTGCTGGAATTATTCCCTTCCTTCTCTCAATTTCAATTTCTCCCCGTCTCCATCACCTCCTATGCACAAGGCAGGCCTCCAGCTGGACCTCATCTTCTCCAGAGGCTGTTGCCCCTTCTGCTATTTCTGTGACCCCTCTGGATATCTCAGACTACCAGTTCATCTTGTTCTCCCTTTCCTTCCAATCTCTCTCCATTCCACACACTCCCACTGTTACATTCTGACAGAATTTCCGCTCCCTCTCCCCCTCCACCTTCTTTCCACCTATGGACTACTTTTCCCATTTATCGGTGGACTATGCCACCTATTCCTCCTTCCTCACTCCTTCCTTAATTCTCTCTATCCTCTCCCATCTCATCCTTCCAATCCCTCCCCCCCTAGCCATTAATCACCTCTGTCCTCCACTTAGCCAGATCCACTCTGCGTTCTGCCGGAATTAACTGGAAGAAGTCTAAACTACTGGTTACTCTCAACCCCAACACTCAACCTCTACAGTCGTTACTCACTTCTGCTAAGAAGTCTTACTCCTTGAATCCTCTGCCAATAACCTTCGCAATAGCCTCTTTGCCCCACCCCTTGTTCCACCTTCCACTGATGCACTCCCCATCATTTCCTACCTTCTCAACTCCTCACACTGGTGATTCCACTCAAAAAACCCTCCCTTGACCCTGTCACTCTTCAAAATTACCATCCTGTCTTCATTCTCCCTTTCCTCTTGAAAACCATCTGCTCTCTGAATTTCTATCCCACTATTCACTCCTTGAGCCTGCACCCCCCCCTCCTCACTTAACTGTGTTATGTCTGCACAGCGGTCATACCTTTATAATATGCAGCATGTGTGACATGAGATTCTGGTGGGTATCAGCTGTGCACTGCAGTCTGTCTGTCAGAGTCAGCATCTCAAATTCATGGATGGGTCTGCAGAGGGCGAGAGCAGCATTCAGCCAAGGAAACAGTCAAATGCAACATGATTCTAAATATTTAGGTTTTACTATAGCGATCAGAGTGCTCTGCACAGTGGAGCTTACCCAGAAGAGCAGTCAAAGATGGAGATGACCTCTCTCAGGTCCAGGACATCATAGGCTGCAGAGTCATTCTGCTCTGAGAACAGGAAGCGGTCCTCCTCCAGTTTACCATGGAGCTCTTCCTCTCCTGATGCTCACACACAACACAAAGACACTCTCAGACTCAAGGGGTGAAGGTGGAACTTTGTATACTACATTCCAAATGAACACATTTCCAGACATGGCAGTTCTATTACCTTTAGAGGCAGGGTGGTCAGTGGGCTCAGCACTGGGTGGCTGTTCTTTCTCGTTCAGTTTGGGATCGAAGGCTGGGGCCTCTGTGAGACACAAGAAGAACCTCAACTCAAACCTCAAAATGCATTCTCTACAACAGCTGCCTTCAAACTCCTATATTGTGAGCTCAGCTCATGACCGAAATGCAAGTGTGCTGGAGTCCCAGACAGAATCGAAACCTGTGAACTCGTTGTGTCGGAGCAGCTCGGTCTGCATGGCCTGCCCCGCCCGCTCTGCCAGGGAGATGGGCGAAGGACAGGTGGGGTCCGCCGGGACGCACGTGACTTGCGCCCCTGAGCACAGCAAGGACATTGTCTCCGAGATGTCAGGGCCAGTGACCACTTCACACAGACGCTGAGACAAAGACACAGAGGGAGGGAGAGACGGTAGTTTCAAAACTATGATCTTCGACAAACTTATTTTGAAGCCTAATCAGAACCCTTCTGCCCCCTGCTGACTCCTCAGAGTTCTGCAGCCACCCTACCTGGTTGAGTAGCTTCTGGCTGGAGGCAAGTGGGTGTGCCCGGCGGTAGCGCCCCTTGATGTATTTGGCCATAATGTAAATGCGACGCTCATTTGGGGAGGCATCCCCTAAGATCTGCTCAGCCGCAGGCACGTTGCAGCCCCACACCTCATTGGAAGCTTTATTCCCGTACAGGACAAAAAGCTGAGGACACAAACCAACAAAACAGTCAACTCACCACTATCCCTCCTAGGCCAATAAGTTACATTTTCATAAGGACCTTGCTATCCAAAAGGCCACTTCATGTTATAGGCCTATGACATTTAATCTGTGGCTTATCACGTAAGGCCCAAATGCGGTCAACCGTGTCTCAGAGATCCTGCTAGCTCACCTGAATGAGAGGCTCCGTCCACACTTTCCTATCCATCTTCAGACTGCGCACCTTGGACACATTGGTCCCCATGGAGCGGTGCTGACCTACGGAGAGAGCAAGTGAGGAGCAGTGCATCAGGTGAGCCCCTGAGCTTCACTGTCGTGACCTGCACAGAGCTTCATTTTCACTTACCAGCGCAGGCATCACAGATGACAACCAGCAGGTTGACAGAAGCCCATTCAGGCTTGGCAAGGCCACATTCAGCACACACATTATTCCAGGGGCTGGCCCACACACGCTGGGCGATCTCACTGCAGGACAGGGCATTGCGGATCACCTGCGTCAGACAGGCCAGCCACACCGTGAGATCCCGGGAGGAGTCGGCTGAGAAACTGGCCACGGAGGGATAAGTCACTTTAGAATCCAATCTATTACACACCTCCATCACACTGCACACCTCACACAAGCATCCTTAGTGCAGTCTCTGAAAATAATGCTATACAAATCCATAATACGACGTGCAAGTTAGTGAATAGAGAGAGCATCAGTAGAGTTTGTTATCAGCATATTTTTGCACAGGGTGCAGGTGGAAGCTTCCCGGGCTCACCTGAATGTCTTGTAGGGGGTGATGAGAGAGAAGCCATGCCGGCCAGTCTGCTTCACCTGTGCCACATTCATGGAGATGAAGGTAATGCCCACTCCATAACCAAAGTCCTGCCAGACACAGAGGGCCACATTACAAAAACACTGTGCAAATCACTATCGAAACCTAAAAGCCTAGCCTGTATTATAATCCCAAACTGCCAGATGTAGCGTTATGTTGGGTGTATTTGGATAAGAGCATTTGGGCACTGAGCTGAAGCACTGATCTAAAGAAGACCTCTCCCCCCACAAAGTTATCAGATTTCCTTAGCTCATCAGCTTGGAACTGGTTTGCATCAGTGACAGTTTTGGGGAGGATGGCACCGAGAAGAGGCCAAATAGTTTGGAATTCTGCTATGAGATGTCTGGAGAAAGGGGCCTGTAGGTGATAAAAACTCTTTGAAGTGGATGAGAGCCGAAATCCCGACATAGAGCTACGAACCCAGGCCAACCAGCATTTCCAAAAGATGGCATGGATTGACATCAGTCATAAATCAAGCCCCCCTCCAATAGGACACTGGGGGCTGAAACCGAAATCCAATCTCAAGAACTCAGGGACCACCTATTGATCTGACAGACTATAAGGAACAGCGGACAGTCTTTCTCTTTCTCTCTCTCTCTCTCACCTGAACCAGAAACTCGCTGCCACAGCTCAACCTGTAGCTCTGTTGCCCGAACCGGAACCAGAAACCAACCAAGTCTTTGCCGGCAACAGAAGAGTTAAACTGGGAGAAGGAGATTGAGCCGTACGAAGAATTCTTTTAAAGGACTTTATTAAATAAAGAACTTTACAGACTGCGCCGCCCGCCTGTGCCCACCTGATCAGTGGAGTTTTACAGCTGGACAATTGACTAAGTCGACTGTATACGAAAGTGTCAGTCATTTAAATAGCTATTTGAGTCTTAAGAAACTTGACCCTTGGAACAAACAGGGCCCTGCTTTCCTCAAAACTTTGTCTTCAAATAAGTACGGTGAGAGACCCTGCTTGCCAAGAAGATTTTGTGCACAACCTTGGAGCCTTCAAACCAGTGGAAAATCTGTTTGAAAAAGACTCTACATTCGCGAAACCCCAACTTCCAGGTGCATCGACTGAGTGGAAGTTCTTGGACAAAGCCGAACCGGACGGCCTTTGTTCCAAACCACACGGACCTCGTGCCGTGCGCTGTTATCTGAGCCCGAAGACAGAGAGGCCTCTCTGCGACGAAGTTCAGATAAGTTTAACAGTTTGGAGTTCATGATTCATGACATTTGAGAAATCAATTAGAAATGTTAATCTGTGATTCATAACTCTAGAATGTGTAATATCATTTAGTTTTCTTAAATATAAATGTGTGTTGCATTAAACTGTTTTGTTGATAATTTTAGAAATAAAATCTGTCAACGCCGAGAAATATCTTCTCATTCCTGTTTAACTGTTTAGTCTGAAATTGACACAAGTTAATAGACATTAGATTATTGGTGGCCCTGCCTATCCTTAATCATTGAATAATAATCAGTTAAGGGAAATTGTGTTAACAAGTAATGATAGGATCTTTCTCGGCACCTAAACCTAAATGAGACTGATATATATATAACGAGAAGTTACCTGACATAAATACTAACCTGCATAGTTATTTAATGTCTGACTAATAATACTAACGAGAGACTCACCTTCGTCTTACTAACCGGTATTGTAGTCAATGTGTTTATAACCTTTTTTGTTTAACGATTTGTGTTATCATATGCGATCCCATGGTCTTTGATTTGGTCACGGAAGTGATTTGTCTTTGATTTGTTGATCTAGAGTTTTTCCCTTTTGTATAATTAGTGTAGTGCTACATTTAGTCTTTGTTTTGAATAAATTTGACAATTTATATCTTTGGAATTGGTGTCTGCGTCCAATTATTACAGAAATTGAGTTCTACAAGATTCCAGGATTCGTGATAAGGTGATACTATAAATTCACTTCTTTAATTGAAATTTATAAGTGTACCTTACGCTACACAGGGATAGTCCAGGTCAGACCTTTCCTGAAGGGAACCCAGACATTCACCCCACCTCCCACCTCTTTGTTGCGGAAAATCCACAGGTCATGTCCACAGATGGCTGCATACACCTTGGTCCGGGGGTCCTTCATGGTGAGGGGGCCCTGCTGCTTTGGGGGCTCTGGGGGGTCCTGCCCCAGGGAGGCATGCAGGGAGCTCACCCAACCATCCCGCACAACTGGGGGGGGGAGGAAATGATGCAGGTAAAACAGGGTCTGCACATGTTTCTATAGCATGTGATCTGTTAAAACTAGTATGCTTTAATTTTGATTTTAATAAATGTCAAATAGTGTTAGTAAAACAGTATTGTTCTGTATTAAAATATATAAATAAATAAAATTCAATATTTATTTTTGCATTTACATGGCTCCTTGAATGTGATGATTTTTTTTTTGCAATTAAATTGAAACTCTTACTGTTATTTTGTATTTTGCTCAATTTTTTTTCTTTTAACTGCTCTATAATAATTGATAATAAGATACCATCATTATTTGCCAAGAACTCAAAGTGCTTCTTTTGGGAGGAAACTGTGAATCTGGATCCCTCTAGTGTCTGGACATTCGTAATGTTTGACACGTGGATTACAATCTCAGTGAACTTGTCCTGGCAGAACAAAAAAAGCAAAAACATAGCCAATGTTGTATTTAATCAATTTCTGTTACATAACCCAGGAACAGTTACATGACAGGGAAACCTCAGGCGTAATGCTTACAGTGCGTTTCTTCCACAAAGATAAAAGCTTTCCATCCAGAGTCACCCACAGCACATAGTGCCTGTAATGAAAAGAAAGTACATGCTGTATCAAACAGTGGGAAACATTTCTGAAAACGATTAACTGCAGTATCACAATTACAGTTCAGAAACAGTTCACAATTACAGTTTATAGTATTATTAACTATTAATGTCGATAGGCTGCTTAAAGGACCTCTATTTGGATGCAATGCAGAACTCAAACAAATATATATAAAAATAATTGATTTAGTCTTTTTATATATATATATATATATATATATATATATATATATATATATATATATATTCTTTTTGTCTTTTCTTTCTTTCTTTTACTTCTGAATTGCATCAAGATGTTAACAAATTCATTAGAATAACAGTTGTTTTTTTTTTTAATAACTGTATTTTGTCTTTCTAACAGGACAGGACAGGTCTTTGAAATTCATTAAGTCATTAGATAAAGTCTTTTACTTCACGAACAGTGCCAATCTCAACACCACGCCAGGGCGGGACAGTACAGTACCTCTTGCCCTTCCACACGTCCAGCCAGTTGGAGCGGGACACTGCGCTGTCTCGGACCCCCGTGTTGCTCGATGCCCCTTTCGTCTGCCACTCCACCAGGGCCTGTTTTTTCCTGCTCACGCGGATGGTGGCGACACTGGTCGGAGAAAAATAGACAGACGCTCACCGAAGCCCCACTCCCCACTGAACACGCAGCAGACAGCATGCAAAAGTTTTTGTTACGTAACAAAAAATAAACTAGAGATATAAATGTATAAGCTGTCTATCCTTTTTATGCTTCAAAACTTCGTGTTTGGAATTTTAAATTCAGATTCAGATTCAGATGTTTCAGATTAAATCAAAATGACATTCTGCACCAAACTCAGTCCTACAGTTTGAACCCTGAGAGTTAAGGCCTGTTTCTCAAAATGTAGAAGAAACAAAAACACAAACATATGAGCATGTATCACATGAGAACTTTCAGAGGGCTGTTTTAAGTTAACAAAAGCAACTGAAATGCTACTTCTTCATTTGTACCATTGGGGGGCTATTTTACATATTTTAAGAAAGGCATGACAAACTTAAACATCATAAATGCTAAATGGTTGAATATGGGCCGCTGTGTTTTATCACTGACTCGTTATGAACTCTGGAATAGTACAGCACACACAGCTGCAGAGCTGGACGTCTTACCGTGGTGCCTTTAGTTTCTTTGGTCTGGACTCTAGGGCTGACTGCTCTGTCCTGCTCTGCCCCTTGCTAGAGACACACTCCTGAGCTCCAGATCCCTCCCTTTCAGATCTCTGCGACGGCAGAACAGAACTGAAAGACAGCAGGGAGAGGACGAGGAGGGGTTGAAGAAGACCAGTTGCTAACTAGGAGTCCATATTGTGCATCACACTTCCCAAAATTCAAGACAGACACTAATAATGAAAAAAAAGGCACTTCCTTAACAATAAATAGTACACAGAAACCGTACAGGGAGTATGGGGTAACATTTCAATGATTAAACACAACATAACTGTATAGCCATCATTACAGTGCAGATATTATCCTGGCCTGTCCTTCTAACCTTTTAAAATGGTTATTTTTTTGTTAATTTATTATGAAAATGTTAGTTACACATAGAATTTTTTCACACAACTTCCTGTATTTACCATTTTTCTCAGCATTACTTCAGGGATATTCAGAGTGACAGGAAAATCTGAAAATTGGCATTTCCTGATGTTTGGCCAGACCACAACTCTTTTTCATCATCCTGCTCTGACTGATTTTCACCAATATTTAGCATAACCCATTCACATAACACTCACCTCACTGAAGTCTCACTTTTCATATTCTGGCGTTGCTCAGCATGTGCCATGTTGACTCCTGTGTTTGTCTTTGGAGTTTCAGAGAGAGTTTCACCACCGGGGGGTCTCTGTTGGTCTTCAGACATTGCAGCAAGGCTGTCCACGCAGGGAGCACTTGGAGAGTTGCCCCAGTGTGGGAGGGGCTCTGATCGCCTTGATTCATCCGTACTTGGTGCAGTTTCTGTTCCGTCATCCACGTCTTGTTCCAGCTTGTCTTCAGAATCTGAGGAAGCTGTCATAAGGAGAGGTTCCTCTTCGCTTGATGTGTCAGAGCTGGAATCAGCAGTGCATTTGATTTCGGCCTCCATTGGACCTGACGCTGACAGATCAGGACAGAGAACCTTTTGTGGAACTCCTGGAGGGACATCTACATCGTGTTGGTCTTGAGCTCCTGGAGAAAGGTCAGTTCTGGGGTCCGGTGGAGATTCTAGTATGACCGGGCTGCTGATCGGCTCAGAATTACAGTATCCATTCAGAATTTGTTGGTGTTTTTGTTTGTCCGTCTTTCCCAGAAAATCCAAATTCCAAGAGGTAGTTTGGGCTAATCACACAGGAAGTAAAAAAAAAAAGGAAAATATTATGCAACCAGGAACCTGTTGGTTACACTGGCAATCCCCAGGGTAATCTTAAAATAAGTCATGTATGCTTTATCCTATTGTAATGAATGACAAAGCAATAACAGTTAGTTCAACATGGTGCTTGCTAGTGGAATTTTCCATTAATTTAATGGATTTCATTCTCACCATATGCATTACAAATTTAGGAATTGCCTGTATTATGTTAAAGTACAATCCTAAATGCAGAGCAATTATTTTTCCATAGAATTCCTAGATTGAGGTGGAAACAAACTGCCACCACTGCTGATGGGAAAATTATTGTTTGTCTAGTCCAACCAGATCCAGAATTTGTCTCATGCTTGGCAGAGAAACAAACAGTCCCCGACTAGACAGGAAAAAAGCAGCCAAACATTGCCTGCAATTTTCCAGCATTTCAGTGTGAATGAGGCTATACATTTGTTTTTTGTCCCTTGGAAGCATTACATTAAAAATCTAGACTGCCAGAAGAAATTTGTTTGGATAGATTTGTAGACTTGCTATCCATCTAATGTCTTACATACATAATACACAGCATTATTTTCAAAAGATAAAAATGAAAGATAATTTCAATCTGTAGCCCAAAACACCAGTTTGTCACATCTCGTAGTACTGCTAAAAAGGTGTTAATTTGCTTAAAACTATCCACTTTCAAAGGTATACTGATTTTCCAAATACGCTTACACATTTCATGATAAATAGTTCTGGCTTTCATTGGTCCGATTCCTTTTTGAGACATAATTCTAAGTAAATTCTGCTTAAATATAGTATTGAATAGAAAATCTCCACTGGAAAAAAGTTTTAACCCTCATACAACCTCTCAGTGTACACACTTAATGGTAAATGGTGCACATTCCCACATTAGACAGGTGTAAAGTTAACCAGCAAGCATCAAGGTATCTAAAACAGACCCAGACAAGAAAATCTTCTTCTCACCTGCATCGACAGTGAAATTGTTTTCCTCTGGTTCCTCTAGTGCATCAGAAGTACTTTTTGATCTCCTGTACCTGAGACAAAGTGATTAGATTGGAATGGTCTAAGAACAACATCAAGAGGCTTCCTAATTATGCTTCACTGTAGCTGGGTGACTTAACATAAGGTCAAGAAACTATAGATTTTAAAAAAGTTGTCCACAACAGGTTCTTTTTTCATCCCTATTTACAGTATTTCAAAGTCAGAGAAGTTGTCTATACAGCAAACACTTCCTTTGAATCTTCATATTTGTATTAATACAAACCCACCCCCAAAAAATACAGTAACAAAATCATAATACAGACACTTGTGTATATTTGTTATCTTTGATGGAATACAGTAAATGTATACATTTTCTCCATCACCAAATGAAAGGGACTGTTCACTGTTTGTGTCGATGTTCAGTTTACCTTCTGGGAGCAGGAGTAGGGACAGGCGATGTATTAAACCCCACTGAGGCAGTGTACCGGGCACGAGGCTTGGGTATAGGGGGAATAATCTCACTTTCATTGGGTTCTGACATCTTGGAAATGTGAGAGCTTTAACTAAAAAAACAATAGGAAGAGAGAGTCAAACAGAGCTGATGACATAGATCATTTTCAGTTGAGTTCGAGAGAGATGGGAGTTGGGAGGCACTGTTAGCCTAAGCCCATTTCCCTGTGAACAAAACACAAAAGACTCCTACAGCTCCAGCTTCTACAAAATTCACACTTACATTTATATTGTGTAGGTTGTGTGTGTATGTATGTACGTACAGATGGGTGACAAAAAGGAAAAAACAACATGCAGTGTCTCAGTAAGGTGTTGGGTGACCACGAGCCACCAGAACAGATTCAATGCTCTTGGCACAGATTCTATGAGTCTCTGGACTCTACTGGAGGGATGAACACCATTCATCCAAAATATATTCCCTCATTTGGGGTTTTGATGATGGTGGTGGAGAGCGCTGCCTAACACGTCAGTCCAAAATCTCACATAGGTGTTCAATTGGGTTGAGATCTGGTGACTGTGAAGGCCATAGCATATGATTCACATCATTTTCATACTCATCAAACCATTCAGTGAGCCCTCGTGCCCTGTGGATGGGCATTGTCATCCTGGAAGAGACCACTCCCATCAGGATAGAAATGTTTCACCACAGGATAAAGGTGATCACTCAGAATAACTTTGTAATGATTTGCAGTGACCCTTCCCTCTAAGGGGACAAGTGGACACAAACTATGCCAGGAAAATGCCCCCCACAGTATAACAGAGCCTTCAGACCCCCTCACTGTAGGGGTCCAGCAGTCAGGCCTGTACCGTTCTCTTGGTGTCGCCACACATGCACTCGCTGACTTGTCGAGAACACTGTCCAGTTGAGCGTCTTTGTGACCCCTCTTTCAGTCACTTCAATCCTTTCCTCTTGCCATCCTGATCCAAAATCGAGGTCAACTGGGCCTGCTCAGCATTTTTATACATGCCACAGAGCATGATAGGATGTTAATTGCTTAATTGTATCACGCGGGACACCTCTTCGGAGGATCTGCATTCGTTATGTTCCTCCACTAATTTATTCAGGTTTTTCCTTTTATTTGTCACCCATCTGTATGTATATATGGAACTTAGTCTAAAGCCATTTAGAAAAGTGTGGCTTTTTGAAAATTGATTCGGAAAATAAAATTAAAATGTATTTATGTACTGTACACAATAGCTTTCCCATTGCATTTTATTTTCTTACACCTTTAAAAAAAAGCCTTCCAAAACACTCACAAACATCTACATCTTTATATGCATACAGCACAGTATTAACATAAGTGTTATTGTACAATCTGGATTTCTGATAAGCCTTTTAAAAGTCTGAAGTATTGTGCAATACCATGTCAGTAATATACATATCCTGTTTGAGTGCTTCTTAAGAAACATTAATCTCATTCCACACAATCCTCCAAACTCAGCTAACTATCCCTGTGTATTTATCCCAAATGTTGTGCTTACAGCCCAAACACTGCATCAGAGTCACCTCTGTAACACTTGTCACTCAAAAGTGAGAGAGAAATGTCTACATTATCTCTTGATTAGTTATTTTAAAACACGTAGCCCTAAATAAAGAGAGGTGGCATTCGCACATTTAGATTAAGGTGTGTTGATTATTTACACATTGGACTTTCGTAGATACACTCAGTAAATATATTGCCTGTTTATATAAAGCACATGCACACCGAGCTTCCCTCTCAGCTGTAAAAATACACAACTTCAGAAATGCACATTACAATAACGTTGTTTTAAGCTCACACTTAATTGGAAGAACACATTTTACCTACTGGTGTATGCTTTTGTGTGTTTATTAGTAGTAGAAATGATATTATTAAGAGTTCACTTGTGTATTTTGAAAGGAAATGGCGAAGATTTCATTCTTACCGTGTCATGGAGCGCCTCTCATGGCCTTGGACTTAAGTGTAGTAAACCTCTTCTAGTGTGATTAACTGGGGAAGACTTGAGTTCAGACTTAAAGCAGTGTTGTCGGTGTGTCACCTGACCTCACCTGTAATACAGGTCGGATGGCTTTGCGATAGGGCAGGGCTGGTGTGTTTTTACCTCCCTGGAGTGAGACATAAATCTGCCTTCAATAACCCTTAATAATTTGCCAACTAATCTCAGGTTTGAGTCATAAATTGAAGACGTAAAAACAAACATAGTGTGCATATTATTGTTAGGACTTTTGAGTCTGACACATTTTCAGTAAATGTACCCAAATTGAACTGTTGAATATGCCAAAAACAAGTTTCCTACTACATAGTGTGTGCTGTGTATTTTTAACTGGAACACTTTATAGCAAGCCGTTTTAACATATAATCGACGAATTAGTGATATCAACAATTAGGAATACACATTTTTTAGATCAGAAATATAATTTTTGATATAAAAAATAGAATTGTTGATATGGACACTATAATTGCTGATAACAACAATTGAATTGGTTATATCAATTATTTTTGATATCATTAATTTGACGATTAAATGTTAAAACGGGTGGCAGTAACACACTATTGTATATGCTTGTACTGGAATGCGCAATTCCCGAACTCTGATTACCTTTACATTTTGTATTGATAACGACGAAGGAGCATTGAGAAATACTGAGCAGTAAATTAATAATAATCCAAGTAGCCTTCAAATGGATTCATACCCTTGTTGAAATGTAATTGAATAGGACTAATTTAAATATATTCTATATGATAAAAATCAATTGTTATACACAAAGTAAATACTGGAGGATAGGCTATAAATTAAAATATACAGTATTAACAATTATTTTAGTAAATACAAAATATAACGCATATAAAAATGACCACTGGAATATTGAAATTACACTTCAAAGAGGATATGATTTAGTCTAGGTTTGAAGTATTTCAGTATTTTCGAAAAACTATTTTAAAAACGTATGCTTGTTCGTTAAACATGATTTTTCGTTTGTTATATATATATATATATATATATCGTATTTCGCATTATTAACATTAAGCTACATTTCGTATTATTTATTGATATATTTCGTATTTGCGATACAGTAATCTCATTACTATCACTCAAGATGGCCGCGCGGTTTCACACTGCTTTGGGGGGGTGGGCGCTGGATTGTGACGTATGTGTCAGCTGATGAGGGGGTGTGGTCCTGTAAAGGAAGGGAGCGACGGTACTTCCGCTTGGTAAGATTGACTTTTGAATACAAAAAAACAAACAAAACAACAACAATAATGTAATCGCTAAGTATTTTCAGTTATATTTTAATATTGTAAAGCAGGACGAGTGCATTTTGAACGGTTAGGATCACAACAACGGACAGTCCCACTTCATAATTACGGATGTGCTGAGATTGCTAATGCAGCAACAATAATATCCGTTTATGATCTCTTTATTAAACAGTTTTGTATGTAATAATATACCAAGACGCTTGTGTTAAATAATGTGGGATTTTCTAGATTATAGCAGGAAATGGGGAGGAGTCTCACTTTAAGATAATTGCACAGCTCCGGCGTTAACAGAAACAATTTTGTCCAAAGGGCTATCCATAGAACAGCTAATCAAATCGCTACATTCCGATGCAGCTTACAGTGGCAAGCTGTGGCATCGTGACCGTATTTCAATATTTTAAATCTGACACTAGATACCTGCTTTTATGTTCTGTTACTGCGTGGATCAGTGAAGGGTTATCGGCAAAACGATAACATCTATAAAGAAATAATATGTAGCAAAAAGCAACTTTTAGTTTTTAGGTGCTGATAACGTTAACCCTATGAGAGTCCGAATTCCAGTGTGATTATACGTGACTTCCCATTGACATCGTTTACTATTTTTGGTATATTCCTGACATTTTCACCAAATTTATATTATTATTATTATTATTGAACATACTTTAATCATGCAACTAATTCACTAACTGATTTAAGGGTGTTACCCTGATTTCACATTTCAACAAAAGGGTGACTGTTTAGCTGATTCAGCCGGGGTACAATTACATGAAAAGGTGGACATCCATGATCAAAAGTATAAACTAGTTGCTTTGGCTAGTGGACTATACATGAAATTATGCAATCCATCATGAATTTGCAATAGGGTGAGGAACATCATATTTTAAGATGATTTCACTCTCTTGCGCATCACAAATGGTTGTATTGCATGGGCCATTTATTAAGAAAAGCTCTGAACTTAAATGACTTGGAGGCATTCAGGTGTTTAATTCTGCATGTAAAACTCGGCACACAAGGAAGTATTTGTATGACATATGCACATTTAGCCTGCGTGTTTTCTCATTGAATATATGTTTCTACCTTCAAGTCACTTCAAATTACAAGTATGTCTTTCAATGTCAGATTCCTAACATCAGTTCAAGAAAAATGTCCTAGTTATATCCAAGGTGGAAACACATTCCTCATCTTGTCATGCATGCCATTAAACTACATTCCTCAGCTGGTGCGTGCCATTCGGGTGAGATCTGAATTTGATCATGATTGACTTTACTTTCTTTCACTCTGCATCTCCGTGACTGTTCAAATTCCATAGGATAACTTTTCTGATTTGGAATACCTAGAAAATCCTGTTAAAAGATCCAACCTCACATAACGTGAGCACATGTTCTGTTGTTGTCCTACAGTACTGTGCAAAAGTTTTAGGCAGGTGTGAAAAATTGCTGTAAAGTAAGAATACTTTCAAAAATAGACATTTATCAATATATTTATCAATTAACAAAATCATCAAAGCATCAATTCTTCTAGGTACACTTGCACACAGGTTTTAAAAACTCAGCAGGTGGGTTGGCCCAAACATCTTGGAGAACTAACCACAGTTCTTCTGTGCTTCTCTCTCTTCATGTAATCCCAGACAGACTCGATGAGATCAGGGCTCTGTGGGGGCCATACCATCACTTCCAGGACTCCTTGTTCTTCTTTACGCTGAAGATAGTTCTTAATGACTGTCGCTGTATGTTTGGGGTCGTTGTCATGCTGCAGAATAAATTTGGGGCCAATCAGATGCCTCTCTGATGGTATTGCATGATGGATAAGTATCTGGCTGTATTCCTCTGCATTGAGGAAACCATTAATTCTGAGCAAATCCCAAACTCCATTTGCAGAAATGCAGCCCCAAACTTGCAAGGAACCTCCACCATGCTTCACTGTTGCCTGCAGACACTCATTCGTGTACCGCTCTCCAGCCCTTCGGCGAACAAACTGCTTCTGCTACAGCTAAATATTTCTGATTTTGACTCATCAGTCCAGAGCACCTGCTGCCATTTTTCTGCACCCCAGTTCCTGTGTTTTTGTGCATAGTTGAGTCGCTTGGCCTTGTTGCCACGTCGGAGGAATGGCTTTTTGGCCGCAAGTCTTCCATGAAGGCCACTTCTGACCAGACTTCTCCAGACAGTAGATGGGTGTACCAGGGTCCCACTGTTTTCTGCCAATTCTGAGCTGATGGCACAGCTGGACATCTTCCGATTGCGAAGGGAAGTAAGCATGATGCGTCTTTCACCTGCTGCAGTAAGTTTCCTTGGCTGACCACTGTGCCTACGGTCCTCAGTGTTGCCCGTTTCTTTGTGCTTCTTCAAAAGATCTTGGACAGCACATCTGGAAACCCGTCTGCCTGGGAGAGACCTTGCTGATGCAGTATAACTACCTTGTGTCTTGTTGCTGTGCTCAGTCTTGCCATGGTGTGACTTTTGACAGTAAACTGTCTTCCACAACCTCACCTTGTTAGCTGATTTTGGCTGTTCCTCACCCAGTTTTATTCCTCCTACACAGCTGTTTCTGTTTCAGTTAATGATTGTGTTTCAACCTACATATTGAATTGATGATCATTGGCACCTGTTTGGTATAATTGTTTAATCATACACCTGACTATATGCCTCCCTGACTGTGTGCAAGTGTACCTAGAAGAATTGATGCTGTTTTGAAGGCAAAGGATGGTCACACCAAATATGGATTTTATGTAGATTTTTCTTCTGTTCACTCACTTTGCATTTTCTTAATTGATAAATATAATGTATTAACATGTCTAGTTTTGAACGCATTCTTACTTTACTGCATTTTTTCACACCTGCCTAAAACACAGCACAGTAGGACAGTACTGTATATCAGGTCTGACTGTGTGTTACTGTAGAGCAGTGACTCTCCAGTGAGAGGGTTTGGCAATGTGTAGTGTTGTCTGTGTGTGGTCTGGAGTAATAGGCTGTGTTGTATCATGACAGACACTACAGCCATGGACCAAAAGATACCCTATGATGACTACCAGCTCCCAGTGGTCTTCCTGCCCTCGTATGAGAACCCGCCAGCATGGATACCCCCCCATGAGGTATGTGCCCCTGTTTAGCCATTGCTGATCAACAGGATTATTAACCTCACCTGTTTGTGTTTGGTGAAGGTAAGAAAAGGTGCAAATGTACAATTAAGTGACAGCAGTCTATCAGTAAACTCTGTGGATATAATGCTATATGTTTACCTGGAAGTGAAAGGGTGTTTTTGTATTTGTTGCTTCTTATTTACTCCCTTTGTACTGTTTGTTAGCTGTATGTTACTTGTGAGGAACTGCCTTTTTCTGTGTCCTTTCCTACTGAGCGTGTGCTGTCTGTGCTCTGCTTTTCCGACCCTCTCAGTATCTCCTCTCCACAGCGGATCCACCATCTCGACTACAACAACGAGCTGACGCAGTTCCTGCCACGTACGATTGTGCTGAAGAAGCCGCCCGGGGCACAGCTGGGCTTCAACATCCGAGGGGGCAAGGCCTCTCAGCTGGGCATCTTCATCTCCAAGGTGTGGCCCCAGGTCGTTGGGGGATGTGGAGACTGCTGCATTTCTCTACTGCTTGGTGGTCTCTTTCTCGCTTGGTGTGTCTGTGCTAAAGGGCATCTCTCTTGCTCTGGGTTGACAGGTAGTGCCAGACTCGGATGCCCATCGCGCGGGGCTGCAGGAGGGGGATCAGGTTCTCTCTGTTAATGAAGTGGACTTCCAGGACATTGAGCACTCCAGGGTGAGCTGGGCTCCCTTTTGTGTGCTGTTGTAGAGCATTCTGGGTATGAGTGGTCCTGGTTTATCTCATCTATTATTATTCTTTCTCCCTGCCTTTGTTGCTATCTCTCTCCCAGGCTGTGGAGATTCTGAAGACCGCTAGAGAGATCCTGATGAGAGTGCGATTTTTCCCCTACAGTGAGTATATTTCTGTCAGTTTAAACCTCCTTCTCACTTGCATTCTGTCTCTCTCCTCTTACAGTTTATATCTCCCTCTCTCTACATTGAATAAAGCTCTCTGTCCCTTTCTATGTATAGAAACTGAATTGAAATCCCTTTCTTAACTGGAACTCTTTCAGTACAGAAAAAAAAAAAATTGGAAAGTGTCAGCTCTGGTTTTGATTCCAGTGAAATAGAGAAGTTGCGAGAGTGCTATGAGCAAGCTGGTCTTTCTCTGGCCTATGTGAAAGTGATGAATCTTTTCAGTTTATGTCTGTGAACAATAGCAAAACCCACATCCAGTTCCCAAACTTGAAGTATTTTCTTCTGAGTCAACTTTCAGATCCTTTGTGACAGCCAGGTAATCTCAGATTATCTATCTAGTGGTAAAGCATGTGGTCAAACAACTAGAACCATGTACTCCCCAGAGCTTTTGAAAAGTAGCAGAAATCAGAAAGTTTAGTCTAATGGTGATGCATCAGAACCTTATACTCGCTTTCAGCAACACGTGACAGATTTTTAATCTTAAAGATAGACAAACAAATGCAAATGCGCAGTCATTTTTGATGAGGCCCTACCTATACAGAATTACAATCAAAACAGAATTGTACAGGAAGTGTTTCCATTGAAGAAAATCCATGAATGCTGTGCTAGAAAATGAATATGTTGTTCAAGCAGTCTAATTGGTATATATATATATATATATATATATATATATATATATATATATATATATATATATATATATATATATATATATATTATGCACATCCAATGTTTTTCACATTTCTCTGTTCCTTGTGTTAAGGATCCTTTGATCATTTTGTCATTTGTTGTTTAGATTACCAGAGGCAAAAGGAGAGGACTGTCCACTAGGGGGTAGCACCAGCCCAGGGTATACCTGTCACACACTGGAGGGAGACATACCTTGGGGAGACGGACGTCAGCATCACTAGTGCAGAGCCGGCACTTTCTCTGTGCTTTAGCAGAGATCAATATACTGCTAATGATTCAAACACACACAAGACAGCTAGCATACAGACAAATGGATAGTTATGGTTCACTTGAAAGTAAATTCGATTTCTTAGACCCAAAAGGAGCCAGTGATCTGCGGTCTTGTTTGTCAGGACCTCCAATCATTAACGTGTACTCAAAGGCAGATCTATTTTAATTTTTTTATATATATATTTAGTCGACCCTGGGGGGTATCTCAGGAGAGAGCTCTCTTTGTCACTCTGTGATTCTGATGTCTGTGGATCCAACTTGGTAAAAGAAATATGTAAATAATTACTAACACTTATAGAAAAATGGGTTTTCAGGTAGTCTCAGATGAACCTGGGATTGTAGCTATACTGTATTATTTATTATTTTAAATCAACATCAAGAGGTTTTCTAGATACTGAACGGTACAGTAATGTGAGCAGTACAGAAACAGTATTCCTGGACTTTAGGGAGTGTCCAATGATTTCCTCACCACAGCCTTGTTCCTTTGAGTTTGAGTGTTTTTCTTTCTTGAATTTAATTTGTAATCACATTGAAAGCGCTTTTTGTAAATCGGTGCCACACTTCTTTTTGAATATCTGTGGCCCAGCGATGGATTCCCATTTCCCCCTTCCAAGCACATCTCCGATATTCAGCGAATCGTGGTTCTCCCTGCTCCACTGTAGCCCGTAACTATGTGAGCTGTCAACACTGAGAATGAATCATTCCTGAACTGTTAGGCAGGGAAACAGCAACCTAATTTATTTTAACCTAAGTGACAGTCCGTAATTACACATGGGTTGACCTGTTGGGCTTGCCTGTTTAACAGTGTGTACCCAGGGAGGACTGGTGGGGGGGAAATAAGGCAAGACTGGGAAAAAGTTTGTTCAAGGGTTCTGCCTTAGTCAGAGTTTCACAGGTTTTTATGAGCACGCCTCCAGCCACATTTCTCAGTAGTGACTTTTTCAGGAAATGCAGAACTGACAACTACAGCATGTAAACTTTACATTTTCATAGTATCAAGAGAAAAGGAAACCTGTGCTGATGTGATCTCTATTTCATCGCCAGTGCTGTTCTCTGGATGTACCATCTTATGCGAGTCTGTTTTACACAAGATTTGTTATTAAAAGTACAGATCTAGCAGGACACTAGAAAAACTTTGGACTTCTCTTCCTACTTTGATTGTTAGTGTCATCGGTGGTTGTGGATTTAAAGGAATAATAAACCTGCTCTATCTGTTATCTCTGGCTGTTGTGCATTTCATTTAGTGGTCTGTAAAAACCATACATTTTGGGTTGCTCAATGTTTAGATTCATGTGAATGACCTGTATTTTCTTCCTAAATTGTCTCTGATGACAGTACCTTCAAATATAAAACTCTGGACAATTGATTTATATTGAAATATTATAGCAGTTAAAATAAGGAAAAAGGAGATCTGGCCATACTGGGATATAGGCAGTATAGTAGGTTTTATATAGGACAGTATGTAGCATGCGTAAACCTACCTTGGGAGTCAGAGGCGGACCCCTAAGGTGTTAGTTACTAGCTGTTAGTATGGTCTTTAAATTTGACGAGACTAAATTAACAGCAGATCAAAGTGTTTCACAAGTTTCCTCTAGGTTTCTTCCTCATTCATCAGCTACTTGATGACAACAGGGGCTGTGAGGAATAGAACAAATATTTGTATTTCTTCTAAATGTAAGATGAAATGGAAAAAAAAAAAAAGATTCTTTGGTTGTCGTCCATTTACAATTACAGAGCCAAGACAATATGTTCTGTGTAAATATATTTTTTATTCAAGATTCACCTTCACATTCCTCCCTTATAGGTGGGGGGTAGAGTGAGAAAACCCAAATATAGGCACTTACATAAGCTGCAAACTGTGGCACACAGAAAACAGGCCTGGCTGCATTCTTACTGGCAGTTTCGAAGGAAGGACAGGGTTTTCATTGTAACCTTGCCTGAGCTGCTTCTCTCAGCCCCACTCATTTTCACTTCACTCAAGACAGGCATAACACAACCACTAACTGATTTAAAGCCATCTTTGGCACTACAATTTAAAGCTACAAACAAGTCTAACCTCTCCTAACTTTAACACCCTTTTAGGTTGTAGATTTTCATGTGATGTGTGTTTTTGGAAAGAAGAACACCCACCCCATTGTAATGAAATATGGCAAGCCTTTCCAAATTGTTTTTGTTGTATTTACAGAAATCATTATATAAAAAAAAATAAAAATAAAACGACACCAGCTACAGTCTGAAAACACTTGGTTTCCAACTCTGCCACAGGGCATAGGGTGTCTAATACAGTTCTTTAGCTAGCTAAAATCAAATGCCAGGTTTCCACATACTCTATTCTTAAAGCACCACTTTGGAATTTCTGTGAAGCATCATCCAAAATGTGACCAGATTGGTCACATCAAGGTTGCAGTAGGTCTGTGCACTCAGCTGCTGAAAATACTCTTAAAATGCTCACATGACACCAAGATAAGAAGGCACAGTCAGTATATGCACAGGGGGACTGGCTTTGCTCCACTTCTCTTCATTCTCATCAGCTCTGAGAGAAGAGAATAGCTTCACAGCAGGCCTGGTGGTTAATTACAGCATTCAGGACTCCCATCGAGATTTTAAGTACAAGGACGTTTATAAAAGCAGCTTCATTATGGTATGGCCACAAGTGCAAGGATGCAAATTTTGGCCATGAATATACTTCATTAGATTGCAAGGCACTTAAATGGCTCAGTCTGACAAACAAGGAAAGTTAAAGGCCCAGATTAAATCCATTTCTAAGTTTACAAATTTCAAAGAACGCTCGTTTCGTTTGCCAAGGGCACCTAAAACTATTCATTTTGGAATTTGCGAATGGCTGGCAAGTCAAGGTTTGGGCCAAAGTTTTACATATATACAATTGGTACTAATTATTTTATATACACACAAATGAGATCCATGCATTTTAAAGACTGTAAAATAGATTAATACTTCAGTGTCCTTACAATTACTTTCCTTGGTAATTAACTTCCTACAAGCTAGTTTTACAAAAAAGAAGTGCTAAACTGTCATACTGAAAAAGCTAGAATTAAGAGGAATTCGATTTTGTTTTAGTTTTTTTTTTTTGTTTTTGTTTTTTTAAAGCTAAAAAATAAATATTCTAAAATAGTAAAACTATCCATTCCCCAGCTTTTACAAAATACACTTGTTCATCATGGGGAAAAATATAAATAAAATGAAGTGAGTTTAAACAGGCTCAAACACATTAAACAAGGGCCTGAAACCCTGGTAAATCCGACAGTGTCCGTGAACTGGTGGCTTCCACTGCTAAGAGAGTTGTACAGGTTCTCAATAGCGCGGGCAGCCGTGTGCAAGATCGGAGCAACGCCCCTCCCCATCTCTCTCTTCAGCCGCTGTCCTCGGCTTCGTCGTCCCGGTTCTCCCTCACTCCGCTTTCGTCCACGTTCTCTAGGGACTCTCCGCGCTGGATGGCCAGCTCCGACACCTCCATCAGCGGGAGGTCACTCTGCTCCGGGTGGTACCAGGGCTTCTTGTCCGGGGAGTTCTGCCTCTTCCAATCTGGGTACATCTGTCCAGCCTTGTGCACACTTCTCATCACCTGAGACACGCAGATGGAGAGAGAGTAAGGAGGGTGAACCAGTGCTGTATGCGATGTCTAAAGCCTGCAGTGACAGACATTTACCATTAGCAGCGGTTTAAAATGGATTCCGACTAGATTTGTCACGGATTCGTTTGCTCTTTGTTGCATCAGATGCAACCTCCCACTGCATTAATCTTCCCTTTGTTATACATTCAAAAATTACATACATGCACTTTTATGCACAGAAATGGAAGGTATGGGGTGTCTGCAAAGGATAAGGGCATCTGCGTAACAACAACATCCATTAAAATCAAGGGGAAATGCCTAAACCTCAGAGCAATAAAGACACCGCCAATCTTCAGAAAATATTCTAGTCTGGCTGTTGTGAAATATCTGGGTGAATCTAGAAGGACCAGTTCTACCAGAGCCATGTATAAAGCACCCGACTGGAAGTTCAACCGTGTTAGTATGGATACGGTTACATCTGCAACAACTCAAATGTAGATGTTTTTCCCAGGGCTGTGTGTGCATGTTGGGGGAGGGGGTTGGGCAGAGGGCAGGTGCTGTACTCACTTTTGGAGCCAGGTACTGGGATGCCGTATTCACCACCCACTTTGGAAGAGAACCTTAAAATTAAAGGAGACTTGGATTAACAGCGTAAATTATTTTTTAACAGACATTATTCGCCTTTTCCTGCACTCTCGTCGCCTTTACTTATGTAGGCCCCGTCCAGCTTAGGCATTTGCATTACTAGTTGTGCAACACAGCTAGAACTGATGTCAGGGGAGAGATTAGGTTATCAGATCCTGTTACAGCCACACTGTTAGAACTATATCTAGCCAATAGTTTTTTGTTCAAACATGTTTGTCTTTTAACCCTCTAAGTATTAAGAAATCATTTTAAAGATACGTAATTTATTAAGGCAGCCATGCAAATTATATTAACAAGACTACTTGAATATTGAAAGTTTCTACATGCCCATAAGAGAGATCCGAGAGAGAGAAACACAGTAGAGGCATTAAGTGTATGCAGACCCATGCTCACCTTTAGGGTCGGCCTGTGACAGGTAGGTAAAGATGCAGCTGTTTGAGCCAGTTGGTTGGATCAGGTAGCCAGTGAGGATGGAGACCGCCCGCACCAGATCTTTCCTAGGGGGGTATTTCTGCAATGTAATTTCTTCACTTTAGAAAATAAGTTATCATAAACACAGACATGTTTTCTTTCCTCTTTGAGTGGGCCTTCATCTCATTATTATGCACAAAAGACCCAGAACAGGGCTTTTTACAAAAATAATCCTCAAGATTTCAAGTGCCACAGTGAGTTCTTACATTACCATTAATCATTAAGTAGACAAAAAGTATGACAGGATTTCCCTAAAGGTCATCCCTTTACCTGGGAATTCAAAAATATCTATTTATTTTTGTATTATATCAAAGGGGCATTATGTTTGGCAAGATACTAGAATATAAACTTTTTTTTTTTTAAAAGGAGATGTAAAAAGATAAAACACTATATAACATTAATCATTAATAAGCCATCTTTTTTTTTTTCTTTTTTTAGGAGAAAAGGGACCACACATTGCCTCAGGTGTAGTGAGAGGGGCTTTAGATTTCAGAAGAAAAAAGATTCAGGAGTCAGGCAACTCATGGCAGCACAGCTAGGAGGAGAGAGGGAAAGAGACCGTTCGTACCTTGTGTTTGACGGAGTAGTTAATAATCATGTGATCATGGTCCTTCACCTGCCACGTCCTCAGGGTCACTACGTCCCTGTTCTTCAGTGGCTTAGGACAGATCCCTGGCAACAAAAGCAGACCACTCCATAATCACTCTTATACAGACTTTAAACTTGTGTTATTCACACTCGTCGTTTCATGGCAGTTGTATTGTGTGGAGGTATGCATTAACAGGTCAGGACTCTGTTAGATGGCCTTCATAGGGGGGGAGAAATAAATAAATAAATGCAGTGTTGACTAAACAGTTAAAGCAATTTCCCGCATGATGTCTCTGAAATCGGAGGGGCACCACAAACATTGTGAAGAAGCTGTGTAGTATTAAAACAAACATTTAGGGCCTGAACAGAACAAAACCCAGTGATTCTTGGAGGACTGAAAATGAAAACAAGTAGCTGTATCTAAGCCAAGGGTATTCATCCAGACAGCCACAGACTTGACATGCACACTTTATAAATAGCATAGAAGGCACAATGCCTCAATACACTAAAGGACTGATAATTCACACAGAAAAAAAGTGTTAAGATCCCAGGTAGAATTTAAAAGGACAAACCCTAACGCGTCTATGTAGGACCACTAACAAAACAGGTCTTCGACCCAGCAACTATTTCAAAACCTGCAAGACTCACTCTATTTGATCTTGATTCTGCCCATTAGAGGCCACTGCCAAGGGATCTAAGCTACTGAAGTTCTACCTCACAATTGATTCTGTGTTGAAGGTACTGGTGCTCTGCCAACTATACCCTGAAATAGACCCATAAGAAAAAAAAAAAAAAAAAAAAAAAAAAAAAAGGCCTGCTAATTAAACAAATTCCAAAAGCAGTTTGCAGCTAGGCCAATGGGTGGTAGTGTTAGTTGACTGTTTAGAAGGCAGGGATGAGAACAAGGCCAATCAGACAAAACTTACAGGAGTAATAGCCTACGTCTGCATTGGGTGCCACCCGGGCGATGTCGAAGCTCTCCAGCACGGTGGGGTCCCACTTCTTGCGGTAGCTGCCATCGTGGAGGACGTCATACATGGTGTCTGCAGACACGTCGCTAATGATCATCCTGCACTGCAATCACAACACAGGACAAGGGGCTGTTACGCACACATTGCCCAGGCACCACCGCTCTGCACCAGGGGGCTTCAATGCTGGTCCAATCTAGTTGGCACTCTCAGTCACCCTGAATAAAACACTTTATAAAGTCTGTGAATACACATCACACGAAGAGTGTTCATGCGTTTGTTTCCAATGATCTGTACGTCACTATATACGTCACTGATCCCAAGCCAGTGTTTCCAGGGAAGTGTAAATTCATGAGTAAGAGGCAACTCTTTCAGGGTGAGGGTTGGCTTCTGAGTTTTTGGTTGAAAAAGACATGAAAGTGCTTTATTTTCAACCCGGGGTCACCCCAGGTTCAACTGTCTAGTGTGACAGCAGCTTTACTGTGCAGGCAATAGGAGGTTTGTCTTAATGTTTTTCAAAAGTTGCTGTTGTGGAGACCACTGGGCACTCGTTTTACTTTAGTCATTAAATGTCTAAGCACTAGCTTTGAGGTCCATGACTAGGAGAACTTTGACAAAAGCTGGTGTGGGTATCTGTTTAAATGAAAAGATGGACAAACCTAGCACACTAGGCCTTTACAGTCAAGGATAAAATGCATTGGCTTAGCATTTGTACCCATACATCCCTTCTGAGGGCGTTTTCAGAGTTGGACTCGCCAAAATGTACTTCCTGCAAAACCACTTTTTTTTTCTGTCCAGTTTATACAAATGCTGGACAACGTGGCTCTGTCAGTGTGCTCGACAGATCCCTGACCCCGATGCCCCGTAATAATTCACTTTCACCTTCCTTTTCGCCAGTGCATGTTTTCTGCTTTTATCAGTTTGGTGGCGTCGGTGTAGCGCAGATGTCCGCAGTTCTGCGCTTCTCCACCTGTAGGAGCGGTGGGATTCTGCAGATCTGCGCAGAACTGCGGAAATTTGCGATACAGCGACACGACCTCTGCTCTGTAAACAGAGGGCGTGGCGAGTTGGAGGCAAATAAGTTCACCAATCCATCATCTTCACTGCCTTCTACACAAAGATTATATTATAAAGCGGAACCTGTGTAGGACATTGGACACACGTGGTTCATTGGTGTGTGAACAGCCAAGCCCGAGTACCTCATTCCCAAACAAATGGCGCAACGCTTAAACATACCAATCTCCAATCTGCAACTATACTTATTCTGCTTACGCGTTATACCATCTACAAATACATTTAAACCGGTTTTTAATTGCCAAAATGGTTGGGCAGCTTGTGGCCACGCAGCGCAATAAGTAGTCTGAACTACGTCAGCAGCGAAACAGTCAACCAGTAGAGATTCGTTAGAGCAATTAAATATAACAGTTTAGTATTTTGCAAATATTTTGTATGGCTGTTAAAAGTTTCTGCCTTATGCTTCATAACGTGTGGCTTTCACAATAACAAGTATATAGGACTTTACATTAATTCCCATGGATTATTAATAGACAATATAAATACACTTGTGTCTGTGCAATTAAGACATATGAGCTGATATTATTGAATTGCATTACCATAAAGGTATGTTTTTCACATCTTTCTATATTTGCATTTCCGGATGAGGTCGGCAGTTACAATTCCGACGTATAATGAGATGAAAGCCGTTTCTAACCGGTGTAAGCAGCGTTGATACGGTCTTTCTGACGCGCTTGGTTAGAGCAGTTACGGTCGTGACGAGCTTACGTTCCGCTTACCTTGATCGTGTGGATTTTGGACACGTGGTTCTTGCTGCCTTCCTGTGCCGACACCGGGGACACCTGGACCCAGACCTCCATCCCGTTCTTCTTGTACTTGCTGACCCAGTTGTCCTTAGAGAGACACCGCTCCCTGAATTCAGCGAACACGGATTCATCTGGAATGACAACCGAACTCCGAGACATGTTCGAGATCTAGTCGAGACGTTCGACTGCAACTCCGGGCGGCTTCGTGTATCAGAAAGTCTGCCGTCTGCGCTTTACTCACACTCCAGTGGCAATGCACGCACTTCAGGTATTATCTTCCCAAGATTAGCATATCAAGTCCGGCTGGATTCTTTGGCGTGGGTTCCTGCCCTGCCGATCATACCGTAACGTGATCCCCGGGGCCCTACTTCCGGGGGTTAAATAGAAGGTAGAGGGGGAGAGAGAGAGAGAGAGAGAGAGGTGAACGAACTTTTTCAGGTAGGGATCTCGACCTCAGCGGCAGAGCAGGTGTCTCACGTACTTCGGCATAGCGCAAACTCAGCCCTCTAAACCCATCTAGTTTGATTTCCAATTAAGCAATCGCAGCAGGTGTGTTGATTTACAGGTTGCCAAGGCGATCCCAGACAGGCCATCCCATCACTGCGCATCATAAACCGCGTATCTGTTTGGAGAATAGCAGAACCACCTGACGCTTCCCACCCGCTGCTCGATTCAATTGGCTTCGGAGGCGGCAGTCATCAACGCGTCAGCAGATTTCTGAAACATAGTATTGCGTCATAAATGTGGTGGTTACCTAATCTTATTTTTACTTCTTTATTGTGTCGACATGCCAGACCCGAAACCGCGCAGCACCGCAGCGCTAGAGCGCCGTGACTCTCACTCCCGCCTACTGCCACGTCCCCTTGGTTGTTTCTTGTCAGTTATTTTAACTGGTTACTCATTCATTCAAAAGATGACGTCCCTGGAAACTTTAAAACAACAGCCTTCTTTCATTTTTCAGTTTCTGGTGGCTTTAGAGAACACCTAGATTACCTAGATTCTAGAACAACGTAGAAGGTTCCACCGTTCAGCAAGCACATTGTTGTTATTCTATTTTCTATAATACAGCTTAAATGTATCACTATTTTCTAAAACATGATCAACATTAAAAACATTGATTTAAATTGATTAAATGCAGTGAATCAAATATCTATAATAGATCTATAAACACATGCTTTACATATTCATTTAGACGCAGAAATGAGATCCCCATTCCTTTGCGTACATTGTACCCAATCTTAAATCACTAAACAAAACTTCAATCATGTTACGAATTTCATCGGTTAATTTTGACAAACTGGAAATAATAAACTTGACAAGAGAAAAAAAACTAAAACAGTCACTGCAGTGTAAAGGTCCACGAGTACAAACTGAATGAAAAGCAGCGATGGGGAGCCACCTAGTGCTCCAGGACAGCAATTCACATTTCCAGCACTGACAACGTGGATCTCTACAGCACTTTAATGAGGTGGGGGGATAAATATAATAAATCAAGCTTGTTTGGTGAAATCCCTTAACTTTATTTCGTGTGATACACTTCAGTGTTTATTTTATTTATTTGTTTTTACAGCAGATAGTAATAGTACATTATTCACACAGACTTCGCTAAAGACTAATAAGACAGTAGGTTTAAAATGGACAGACACACTCCAGATAGGACAGAGCTGAATATTCAGTCAGTGACAAGTAGTTAGTTAAGTGCCCAGCTTAGATAAAGAGGGGTTCTTTCATACAAGATAAATATTTAATTATCTACACATTTCTTTTTTCAACCATTTTATTTTTAACTTTCAACATTGTCGAACAAGCTACAGCAAACAGGGTGAGGACTGGGGGTGCTGATAGTGAGTTAAAGGGAAGGGGGGGGTATACTTTTCCAGGCCACTAGAGACTGACACACAAAGATATACTTGCACTTTCTGACCAGATGAGACAAACTCAAAAGAAAGAAAAAAGAAAAACAAAACCAAAAGCCTGGGTTTAAGTATGACTGCAGTGAGATGAGAGACAAGGGACAAAAGAAAATAACACATCCAGGCCAGGCCAAAGCCTTGAGGTACAGTATTTTAAGCCACCAAACCTCTATTTACACTTATTTTGGTCGAGCAAACCATAGAATTTAGATAACATGAGGAGAAACAAAAACACACAACAACAACAACAACAAAAACACACAAACAGCCAAAGCAGGAAGCGGCATGAGAGACACGCTGGTAACAGGAAGAGACAATTAACACACTTCAGTTTTGTCGCATCTATACAAGAGTAAGGTGACAAAAAGCTGCATCTAGTGACTGATTCAAGCTTCTCTCGTGGCTCAGATATCTTCTAAATGCTTTAGCAACTCAAGGATGTTTCAGATTCCAAGTCATTAGGATACACAACTGTCTTGTTTCCATACCGTGTAGTGATCGATGCATCTGTATAATGCTCCTCTGGGTGGGGGGTGGGGGTAAAAACATGTTTCAGACACCAGAGAGTTTCTTTTCCCTATAATATGCATATGCATAGATGTTGTCTTTACATGCAGTACCGTAACAGTGAAGTGTAGCCAGGCCACATTCTCAAACCATTAAAGGGCAAACAAGCAGAAAAGCCAGCAGGTTATCCACAGTGCACACTGCTTTAAGAGCAGAGCAGGACTAAGACGTAGATTTCCATATCCTCACTTAAACAGCAGCTTTGGAAAAGAAGCTCTTTCAATTATACAACTTGGGAGCAATACTAAACACAGGCAACACATCCAAGCAAATGGGCTCTCTGCCTTCAACAAGCAGTGCCAAGCAACTCTGGGGCAACAGTTGTTCTGTGTTAAATAGAACATTACATTTATTCTTTTAAATACATACATTAAAAAAAAAAAAAAATCAAACGTTAAACCGGTTTAGAGATCCAATCTATTGACCTGCACTGGCTTTGGAAGTAAATATTAAATTCAATGTCCTTAAGTTTCAAATAGTAAGATAGGGATGGGCTCAGCTCATTAGCAATGTGACTTATTTCATCTATAACCTAAAAGCTTTATGCTTTAAAATGATTCTACCTGGAAAAACAGTTTAGGAATTAATTAAATTATAAATGTTTCTGGGATGCTTGCTCAAAAGTCTTGCTCCAGAAAGGCAAAAATCGGCTTTGAAGATGATTAGTGATATACATATTTGTGTATGTTTTCTGCTAGTAAAGGCTCTTGCTAATTCTCTCTCTTTATGTCCTGCCCAACGGAGGAGTAAAAGCAAAATGTATGCAATGTAGTGATACACAGGATGTCGCCTTGGAATTTTAAATTTGGAATTAAACCACAAACAAAAACAAAACAACATCACTTCTTTCAGCACAGCAGCAGTGGCCATCTTCGACATTCACAATATATATTTTTTTTAACCACACGTTTTTTTGTTTTGTTTTAATAATTATTATTCAACAATGACAAGAGTGTTACGGCACCAATTTTGCTTGAAAAAAAAAAAAGTGCAACGACTCAAAAGAGTAGTGGGAGAAGCTATTTCAGGCTGTAATCTTATATACGCCATGCAGTCAGAATAGATGAGATTTGAATGTATCGGCATTTAACTTAACCTGTGGTTTTAATTAGTTAGTTTACATTTTTTCGTCTCGTTTTTGTTTAAATACAGAGTAATAGCACATCCACACGGTTACTCCGAAAAGTCACTGAGTCAACGGGAAACAGGTTCTCTAGCCAATGGCACGTTCACGTGGTTGGTGCAAGTGGCCAATGAGAGACGAGCTGTTGAAAAAGTAGGTGGGGGGATTAGCAGGAGCAGCTGCTCTCGGTGACCGGCTGTTCTGGTGGTTTCTCTAGTTTGATGTCGATCACTGAGGTAGACTGTCAAGGATTTCACACACAATTACCACCTAGGTACCTGACCTTACTGTCCTGGACTTAGCTTGAGTTGTTGACCATGTCCGTCTCCTGTGCAAGCCCGTTTAAGGCAAGGACTCTTGTGGCCTAATTCCAGGGAATTCACAGTCACCCTTGTAAGATATTTAAAATGGACACCACATGACAATGCGCTACTTCGATACATTTCCATCACAGATTCTTTGGGGAACTTACTCCATCTGTGTGATCTAGCAGGGTACAGTGACAAGCAAACCAACATCTCACAGGTTTCCGAATTCTCAATTAGTCTACAAACAAACTAAACTGGCCAAAGCTCCAGTTGGCTGTTGAGATCTACAATTAGTGACACATTTGGCCCACCATGACCCAGGCCTCCCACTGTCCTAATCAGAAGGATACTGTCCTCTTTGCTCTTCTCGGGTGTGCTGTCCATTCCTGGCAGGGCTGCGGCCACGCGGCGGAACAACTGAGAGAGAGAGAGAGAGAGAGAGAGAGAGAGAGAGAGAGGGAGGAAAAAAAAAGGTCAGCAGATTACTAGGGGAGAATCTATGCTGTTATCACTTAAGACACCATTACTAAGCATGTTTCACTACAATAAATCAGTTCCGTTCTGTGAGTTACTGTGCTCATCTGAGGTTAATGCATCTTACCGTCTTCAAAATAAATCATCAAATTAAAACAATGCTCGGCCAGCCTCTTTGTTATGTTATGTAAAAACAAAGTCATTTAAATCCACTAATAGGATGAACCCATACCACGGGAGTCGATGGAAATTAACTCCTCCTCTCATAATGCCTACCTGTGTGTGTGTATCACAGTAGAATACTACACCTCCTTGAGAAAGAAATAGCATAGTAATTAATCACTCTGTCCTTTTCCTGCAAAAAGGGTGAAACTGAAGGTCTGGCTCAATACAGTCTAGCCATTTTTGCAGGTCAGGGATTTAATTTAATCCCATTCCCCTCCCCCTGAAATTCAGGGAGAATTTGACAACACATTACAAGCCAGATAGCAAAGGCTTTGAATTGGAAAACAACAGTACAAATAATTAAAGACTCCCTCAGACAATGGCAAACCTTATTGATTTTTGTTCTGAACAAAAAAAAACCTTTCCAGACCATCTCATAATTCAACAATCAGCACTGCTACTGGATGGTTATGTGTACAGGAAAGACTAACGCTCATGCCAGCTCTCTTGCATGAGGACATTTTAAACTCACAAAGGCGGCTGTGGAAGGCTTTGCAGGTTGCTGTGGAAACCCGGACCGCAGACGGGAGTGAGAGCACAAAGATAAGCTGTGATGACGGGGATAGGGCCAGAGGGGAAGTCAAGGAGGACAGATGGACACAGCATGGATTGGGGCCGGGGGGGGGGGGGGGGGGGGGTGTTAGCAGGCTGGGCTGGACTGGACTGGACTGAACTGGACAAGACAGGCCGTGTCTCTACCTGTTTGACATTGTAGCCAGTCTTTGCGCTGGTTTCAATGAACATGACATTGAGTTCCTTAGCTCTCTGCTCGCCCTCTTCTGTGGTGATTTGTCTGCTCCAGCCAGCGAACAGAGGCACAGTTAGGCAGACAAACAGACGGACAAAATAATAAGAGAGGAAGGAATGACGGGAGGGAGGGAGAGAGAGAGAGAGAGAGAGAGAAGGGAAAAGGAGGGGGTGGGAGAAACAGAGAGAAAGACAGACAAGTAAGCTCAGAGCAGAGTCCATCAGTGGAAGGAAATCAAGGTTAGTGCTTCAGCTTCACACAATCCACCAAAGCGATCGCCTACCAAAATCAGCCCTAAAAACCTTCACATTCAAAGAGGAATTAGTCCACGAAAGCTAAATCAATGATGAATACAGATCTGTGATTCATCCCAGCAGTTCAACAGCTGTCTTCCAGGTTTGCTAGATTGATTAACACCAGGCCGTGTGCCACCACTCACAGCGACACTTACGGGAGGAGTGTGGGTCATAGCCGCGATGTCTGGGTTTACTGGTCCCACAGCTTTGCAGTGTGACAATGCCCAATTACCTCACCAGCTTAGACACCTGCAGTGTTGGCTGAACAGCACTCAAAACATTCCACAGGTGACAGACGGTTTCAGGAACTGCTTGTAAGAACAATACAATTAAATATAAAATAAACATTGCGTACTCTCTCAGGAACCAGCGTTTATTTAGTCAGCGCATCTAAAATGACACACACTCTGTCAAGTCAATGTAAATGCTCCATCTTTTTCTGGCACTGAACTGATTGGGCTTACCCACCAAATCGACATGAGTAGGCATAATTCAAACGCCCAGAACGATGTGAGTCAACTAAACTCAGAGGCAGCTTAAGCCTGCGAAAAAACAACTTTTTGTGAGGCCTGGACTGCAGGAATGACTTTCCACACACCAACCGAGCAGAAATGTAAAAATCCACATTTTAATTTGCTTGCAGGAGACGAGACTAATATCAAGCTAGGGCTGACCGAGTTAAATACCATTGGGAACCCCAGACGATTCTACCTCTAGCTTGCAGAACTCGAGTTGTAGAGACGCACCTGCTTGACGTTATATCCTGCCTTGGCACTGGTCTCTATGTACATCACATTGAGCTCTCGAGCCTTCTTCTCTGCAGCCTCTACAGACACCTGTCTACCGTACCCCAGGGAGTGGGAGGGAAAGGTGGGGGGAGGGGGGGCAGACACCATATAAATTGAATGTCCGGGGTGAGGAACACAATGGGGGGGAAAAGAAAACCAAAAATCAAAATATAATAAATGAATAATAAATAAAGTTGAAAAATTATGTAACTGACAAAATAATGAATCCAAACATAACTGTAGAAACAATAAGGCTCAAATGTTAAAAGAAAATGACTAAATTAAAACAAAATTACTTAATCCAAATCAACAATGTATTAAAACAATGATGTTAAAAAAATAACATGTCCTTCATATAGCTTAAAATGTAACTAGATTAAAGATAACACAGAACTGGGAAAAGGGAAACTTAGGATCTTGTAAGGACCAATTCTTCGTAAAAGCATACAACTTTGTGAGTTTTCGAATTGTGAGAACTTTACCAAGCTAATAAAAACCAGGAACAGACTCCTGGTCAGACAGCATTTACTTCCAATACAACCCTGTACCTTTTGTCAGCCAAGTCTGTTTTGTTCCCCACGAGCATAATGATGACATCACTTCCTCTCTCCGTCCTGACATCATCAATCCACTTTGAGGTTTGCTGGAATGAGTTGAGGTCTGAAGAGTGGGAAACAAATTAATGTTTTTGAGTTATTTTTGCACTTTATATCTGACTATATTTAAACTAGAGTTAAGACTTTTTAACATTGATATGTATACTTTCATTAATACTATTTATTAAAGTAAATGAATGACAAAGTAACTGTCTCAAACTAGGGGTGTGAACATTACAAGTGTATGATCCAGCATGAAAAATACCAGCATTTGTTGACAGTTCCTCAGAATAAAAACCCAATCCTGAGATAACACAGCTAACCTAGGAAAAATCACAGCTCTACATCAAACTCAGTGGTGCAAACTGAAGCGGATTGGGCAGTAGTGTGCAAGCATTCAACCAGGTACAGTGCAAGGTGGAGGAAAGGTAGTGAACGGCTGGATTAAGGAAGAAAAGAGCAAGCAGCAAGGTTCCCCCCACATTCACAAAAACCAGAGAAGAGGCCCAGCTAGGGGGCCAGAGAGCACCAACTCACTGGTGATATCATACACCACGACAGCGATGGTGGAGTCACGGATGTAACTGGGGATGAGGCTGCGGAAACGCTCTTGTCCTGCCGTGTCCCACAGCTGGAGCCGAACCTGATGGGAAGAAGTGTGGAGTAGGTGGGAGAGAGGGATAGAGACCGAGAAAGAAAGCAAAAGGAGGAGGAGGAGGAGGAGGAGAAGGTGAAAAAAGGGAGGGGAAGACAGAGCAAAGTAAAGTGAAATAGCTGTGGAAAGAGAGCAAGTTGTGCGAGGGCTGAAGAGGTCTGCCACCCCCTTCCCTGTCTTCCCGTCGGAAACCAAACCCCGCAGGAAAACACTTTCAAGTAACGGCCGTTGGTTGATGGCAGCTGGTTGGAGGCACAGTATAGATTGAACATCTCCTCAGGGATTTGTTTTATATGGATCACTGCGGGAATCTGCATGGCATCAACAGCTGCCAGTACCTCTCCAAGAACAACATTCTGATTTGGGGTTTCGACCGGATGGGTGCAACGTATCGAAACAGCAGCTGAAGTCAGCACTCGCTCAGAATAGCCATTATTTTAAAGTGTTTCCTTCATTCCTGAACCACTCAACAGATAACTGGGTAAACAGCATTCCATCAACATGAGCGCAGACGGACACACCTGAGCGCTGGAATTCCTATTGTCACATAGATCAGCTCTGATTGGATTATATTATTTTAATTAAATAAAAGTAAAGTGACCTTTCACTCATTTCAGTGGAAAAAAGTGAGCATCCCTTTGATTTTTGTCATAACTGACATGAAAAAGTCCAGAGCTTAGCATCTGCCACACAGCTATTGAACTTATTAATAACTACCTAGCCTGGTAATAACAATATCACATTGTTTTTATTTGCAATATCATAAGTGTGTGAAATGTATTGATGTCTTTGTTAACACCATTCCAAAAGTATTTTTTATTTTGCTGTGACTTTACAGGGAATTGAAATCCCTACACAAATTCACCAGTCACCTTGTTCCTAACCAATATATGAAGCTGTCGGTAATCACTAGAGTGCTCCAATGTTCCCTGCAATGGAAATGCAATTCCCAGCTGAATCTCTCTCTCTCTCTCTCTCTCTCTCGCCCCTGCACCCTCCGCAAGTGTGATACCTACTTGCGATGTCATAGACCACCACAGCAGCGGCTGAGTCACGGATGTAGCTGGGAATGAGGCTGCGGAATCTCTCCTGCCCTGCCGTGTCCCACAGCTGGAGCCGGATCTGCGGCCACCCATTTATAAGAGGGCCGTGGGCCAACACAAATAAACAAAGGAAAACACAAAAGACAAAGGAAAAAAAAAGGAAACAAATGGAAACTTAAAATAAACACAGTACACAAAAAAAGATGAAGATGGATTTTTTTTTTTTTTATCAAACTTCAATGATATAAACCAAATATAGATCAAGAAAAACTGTTTATAATGAACATAACAGGATGGGAAAAATAAAAACAACAAAAGGCCCTTTTTCAGAGACAAATGTAATGGTTTTATTTTTAGGGCTGCAGATTCAACACCCCAACTGGCTACACCCTGCTGAAATACCCTGTGAAACTCCACTAAACGTTTCAAATGTATCTTTCCATATGAAATGTGTACAAGGGATAGAAGTGGCAGTAAAAGGAGGATTTGTGGATTCAAAAATATGACAATTCTGTTACAAATGCATACCATATAAAAATGCACACAGAAGAATTAGCACAGAAGAAAACAAGAGGCCTTACCGTGCGATCCTCTAAATACATGGTCTTTGATAGGAAATCTATTCCAATAGTTGCCTGTAAAAGAAGAGGGCATTTTTTTCTTTCAAAATTAAAAAAAATAAAGCACACAGCATGAATATTAAGTACAATATGCACACACAGGCTCCAACACTGCTGGCAGATGGGATTTTTCCTCAGTGCTTCAGCAGCTCTGTAACTAAGCTGGCCTCACCATTGAGATCTCCTAAGGCTTTAATTACAAAAATGGAACAGATTTGTCAGTTTTGTTTCAAAATCCCAACACTGAAAATGTTGATTTCTAAAATGCTCTACAAAAGGGAGACAAAACAAAAGTGCAATGTGAACCCCAGACTCAATGTTGGCAAATGCTGATACACAGAACCTCACAATCCTTTTCACAGGCCTGGAATCCAGAATTGGACTGAAACAAAGCTGTGATACTGCAATTAACATCTGAAAATACAATGACACCTCTGACTGATTAATTTAGTCACTTAAAAAGTTAATTATAACAGCAATTGCCATTTTTAAACAGCAACTGGCATAGTGAAAAGTCAGGCAACGTGTTCCACAAACTGCAGTTGATTTAGACTTTAATTGGATGTGTTCGGGAGGCTGCTAAAACTCAATGCCTCCTACAGTGACTCTAACAGTATCTTCTACCGGTCTCTCACAAGAGAGGACACATACTTGGGGTTTGGCGAGTTACCTGATAGGTATTGTCGAAGCTGTCATACATGAACCGGGTAATGAGGGAGGTCTTTCCCACTGCAATGACAAACACAGAGAGGCATCAGTGTGCAGAAAAGGAGGGCCACACAGAGAGAGAGAGATCCCAACCCATGGGGGTCTCTGCAATGTGATGTAGCCATCTTAAACAGGTATGAAGGGCCCATACCTGCTACTCCCAGAGCAACATAAATCACGAAAACTTGTACTACTAATTCCTTTGTTTTGGTGACAAACAGAAATAGTCAAGCTGAAAGAACTGTATGTATGCATTTGTGTATGTGCTTATTAACAATTAAGAGGGTGGGGGGAGTGAAAATATTCAGTTATATTTGTAAAGCTCGAATTTAGTGCTGTTTTGTGAGTTTCTGTATGGAAAACTATTTTTAGAACGTTTTGGACATACTTCAAATCATCATCATCATCATCATCATAATAGCTACATTTTGTTTTTGTAAGCAGCTGTTGGTTTCGAAAGCAAGAGACAGAGGAAAAGGGCAGGATCACAGATCAACGCTGAAATAGCGCACTCTTTGTACCTAGAGAAGCGAAAGCAGCCACGGCTCTGCGGACAGCGCGCTGAGTTGGCACCCGTATGGGTGGTGCCAGGAGACGGGAGGGGGCTGGCGGCGAGGGGGATGGTTTGGACTTGTCAGGTATTCGATGATTGTACATCTGCTTAGCTTAGAAATCGATACGCCACGTATGCCATATTTCACTGACATTATTAGGTAAAGAAATTAAAACGACCTTAGTTATAGCCATGATAAGGCCATTGCAGATCGATACTGTATACTGGTAATGTGCACGACTAAATAGTGATCAGCATATTTTGAAAAGCGACTGCATCCATATCAAACTGACTCCCAATGAATGGTGGCAATATGTAACGTCAGACTGCTAACTGCTCAATTTAGTATAATAATAACCTATTATTTAACGCTGAATGCTATAAAGTTGGCTTACACTACAGCTATTTAAATGACACTCTCAGCAAATCAGACCAAAGTCCTCGTTTCTGTGTAGTTGATCCGATCACCCTTTTTTGGTTTGAAAATGAAAACAGGCCTATTTCACATATAGCTACATAGTAGTATATATGGTTTCGCATTAAAACAAAAGAGCGGAATGACTGGCATGTCGATTGTAACGGGGGGATTGTACATTGGTGCGACATGACGTTACCTTTGTGCCCATCTAAAATAAACTGCCTATCTTGTGTACTTCATCCACAAACCCTCGTCACAGAAAAGGACCCAATTCTTGTAAAGACACAACGGGAGGCGATTTAATTTTCTCGAATTCGGTCAACAAAATGTAATCAGATACAAATGTAACAATACAGAGGATCCAAACAAACCAGAGCTGGCTCCAGACAACGCAGATCTTTCGCGCTGTCATGCGTCGCTTTCCTCCATAGCCTAGTCTGCAAAGATGCTGTCCCCACCCAAGTATCTTCCCCTCCAAGTCCCCCACTGCTTTCTAATGTCAGGGCCCTGCATCCCCGATACTATCTCCCATATTACTCCGCTCTCGGCACCATCTTCCTCGATCTGCTCCTTTGCTCTACACGGGCCACTAAACGCCCCCAAGATACACCGAAAATCCCGCGGGGCTACATGTGCATCCCACCCTCCAGGTTAGCCCCCGATACACGGCACTCACCGCTTTGCTCGCCCAGGAAAACAAGCTTGAATTTCCGCAGGGGGTTACCAAACTCTCCGCCGCCGGTGGTGGACATTTTTTTTCTCCTCGAATGAGAAGGGCAGTGAGTGAGTGTGGGTGTGCGTGAGTCAGCGCCGCACAGCGGGGAGGGACGGTGTTTGCCCAAAGCGAGCCGATCCGAACTGGAGCCGGACCAGAACCAGGACCCAAAAGCCAGGCAAACACCGGAAATGGAAGCAGACGGATAGAAATGACACAGGAAGTAACAGGGCCGGACTGAGCTCTCATTGGCTAGACGTACGCCATGACGTAACTCGCTCGACTTGTTCTGTGTCCTCTCATTGGCTAGACGCACACCATGACGTAACTCGCTCTACGTAGTCTATTCAATATTGCGGGACTTACCGGCGGTGTGAAAGGTCTTCAGGATTACTGAATTTATCAGAACAGAACTTTTCAACACAATTGTGTCTTAGTATACAAGCTACACACACTGAAAGTAATGCCAATAAATACAATGTATTGAAAACTTTCACGATGACAATAATTTGAAACTGTCAGTAGTATAGTATTTATGTCCAAGTATACCTTGTTGAAAATCTAGCAGTATGTGAACGTAACATACTCCTAATACTCTAATCAACAACATGTCATGGGACAAAAAAAGTGTTTAGGACAACAAAGTGTTGTATGGGACAAAATGTGTCCTAGGGGAACAATGTGTGGTGGGGGAAGAAAGTGGTCTAGGGTACAGTCACAATACATGCATAGTATTGCACAGTTACTTATGGCAAGTTTCAACATAGTGCTTGTTATATATTATTATTATTATACGCACTATTTTCTGACAAGTCTGTTGCCCTTGAGAATCTATAGACTTCGCCCTGATATACTGTGCTGTAATAGATTATATTGTAGGCTATTTTATTGTAATACACTATGCTGTAATACACTGTATTGTACTGGTATACACTGTGCTATATATCATTGTACAATACTTTAATATACTGTGTTGTGATGCACTGTACTGTAATACACCACATTGCATAGTACTGTAATATAGTGTAGACTGTATTATGCTGCGTGTTAAAAAATAACAAATTGTGTATGATGTAGAATCACTGTATGGAGTTTTGTGTGTATGGCACAAAAGTTGTTGGAGGATATGATATAGTGATTGAATAATCATCATTATAATATTTGAGCAAGAAATTAAGTTCTGACTAAGTTTCGTTGCTCAGTCATAGCAACAATTACAGTTCTGCATGTACAGTGAGGGAAAAAAGTATTTGATCCCCTGCTGATTCTGTGCGTTTGCCCACTGACAAAGAAATGATCAGTCTTTAATTTTACTAGTAGGTGTATTTTAACAGTGAGAGACAGAATAACAACAAAAAAATCCACAAAAACGCATTTCAAAAAAGTTATAAATTGATTTGCATGTTAATGAGGGAAAAAAGTATTTGATCCCCTATCAATCAGCAAGATTTCTGGCTCCCAGGTGTATTTTATACAGGTAACGAGCTGAGATTAGGAGCACTCTCTTAAAGGGAGTGCTCCTAATCTCAGCTCGTTACCTGTATAAAAGACACCTGTCCACAGAAGCAATCAATCAATCAGATTCCAAACTCTCCACCATGGCCAAGACCAAAGAGCTGTCCAAGGATGTCAGGGACAAGATTGTAGACCTACACAAGGCTGGAATGGGCTACAAGACCATCGCCAAGCAGCTTGGTGAGAAGGTGACAACAGTTGGTGCGATTATTGGCAAATGGAAGAAACACAAAATAACTGTCAGTCCCCCTCGGTCTGGGGCTCCATGCAAGATCTCACCTCGTGGAGTTTCAATGATCATGAGAACGGTGAGGAATCAGCCCAGAACTACACGGGAGGATCTTGTTAATGATCTCAAGGCAGCTGGGACCATAGTCACCAAGAAAACAATTGGTAACACACTACGCTGTGAAGGACTGAAATCCTGCAGCGCCCGCAAGGTCCCCCTGCTCAAGAAAGCACATGTACAGGCCCGTCTGAAGTTTGCCAACATCTGAATGATTGAGAGGAGAACTGGGTGAAAGTGTTGTGGTCAGATGAGACCAAAATCGAGCTCTTTGGCATCAACTCAACTCACCATGTTTGGAGGAGGAGGAATGCTGCCTACGACCCCAAGAACACCATCCCCACCGTCAAACATGGAGGTGGAAACATTATGCTTTGGGGGTGTTTTTCTGCTAAGGGGACAGGACAACTGCACCGCATCAAAGGGACGATGGACGGGGCCATGTACCGTCAAATCTTGGGTGAGAACCTCCTTCCCTCAGCCAGGGCATTGAAAATGGGTCGTGGATGGGTATTCCAGCATGACAATGACCCAAAACACAGAGCCAAGGCAACAAAGGAGTGGCTCAAGAAGAAGCACATTAAGGTCCTGGAGTGGCCTAGCCAGTCTCCAGACCTTAATCCCATAGAAAATCTGTGGAGGGAGCTGAAGGTTCGAGTTGCCAAACGTCAGCCTCGAAACCTTAATGACTTGGAGAGGATCTGCAAAGAGGAGTGGGACAAAATCCCTCCTGAGATGTGTGCAAACCTGGTGGCCAACTACAAGAAACGTCTGACCTCTGTGATTGCCAACAAGGGTTTTGCCACCAAGTACTAAGTCGAAGGGGTCAAATACTTATTTCCCTCATTAACATGCAAATCAATTTATAACTTTTTTTTAAATGCGTTTTTGTGGATTTTTTTGTTGTTATTCTGTCTCTCACTGTTAAAATACACCTACCATTAAAATTATAGACTGATCATTTCTTTGTCAGTGGGCAAACGTACAAAATCAGCAGGGGATCAAATACTTTTTTCCCTCACTGTATGGGAAGGTGACGTCATTGGGTTGGGGAAAAACTGTGTGGCCCAAAGATTTCATTTTCCACATAAGTAGGTAAGAGTCAAATAGCAAATGAGGAATTGTGTAGCAGCCTGGTCTGTGGTCTGGGGTCATAATGAAATGTAGACTCCCCCACTAGAAGAATGAGAACAAGAGGCATCCAGGACACCAAAGCTTTCACAATAACACATTCTTTGTTTTTTGTGCTAGAAAAAGACAATAAAAAAAGTCACCAGGGAACATTCCAAAAACATGTGATATATGCATGTACCTACTTTTAAAAACTAGAGCATCAACTGCCTTTCACAATTCTGTTTCTTCAAATAAAACAAGGAGACAAAGGTCACGATAATAGTTTTAATATAGCGCTGTTTTTAATATAGCAATATTTGTTGTTGTTTTTTTTACAAAAGGAATCCCCACAGTATCACACCAACAAATAATTCTACAGCCTAACTAATGATGCCCCCCCATGAAAGAAAAATAATCTAAAATACATTCATTTTCCCCCTAGCCCCTTCCTTTTAAATGCAATTCTATTCTACTCTCTATTCAGTTCTCAGTTCGGTGCCCTTGTTACGCTGCTGCAGTGAACTACACACAAAGATGCACTAAAGTTGTTTTTAATTAAAGCTGCTTGGTTTCTTCTTCTAAAAAACATAAACATAAAACCATCAATTCTATAAAATACCCCAAAACATATTCGATTTTGTTCGTTAATTAAGAAATAAACACCCACCTATAAAGCAAGAAAAATATTATATGGAAACTGAAAGATGAACAGACTGCATTATTTATGTATTTTTTGCACACATGAGTGGACAGTCACAGTAGTGCGTTCAGCGGCAATTGTGTTTCCTGTTCTCTGTCACACTCAGGGATCCAACAGAAGCAGATAGTTCAGAGACCCAGTTGTTCAAAAGTTCTCCACAAACTGGCATGCATAGTGTAACTGTACAACGTTACAACATGCAGCCCTTTGGACAACATCAAACAAATCCCATTGAGAACTAACTGCAACTTTCAGAACCAGTCACAGGACTGACTTGTCTAATTCCAAGTGTTGACAGCTTAGACATTTAACTTTGATAGTGTATATCCTGGGTATCTTTCTTTGGCTGTGGCAGCTCAAGGCATATAATGATACATCTCCCTTTTTATAACTAAAATATAATTAATTTGTATTATTATTATTATTATTATTATTATTATTATTATTATTATTATTATTATTATTGTTGTTGTTGTTGTTTTAAATGATAGGACACCTATATGAAAGTATTTCCAATTAAATTAGACCCCTGCTATAGGGGATTAAGGAGATAATAACTTGGCATGCTTTTAAAAACAAACATTCCAAAGACCCCCCTTCCCCCTTAAAGAAAACAGTTGTGTTTTTGGTTTTTGAAACAGAATTCTAGGGTGGTCTGTTTGTCTGTTTCTCAGTGTCCATCTGTCTGTCCACCTTGTCTGTCATCCCCAAGCCTGTCTTCACTCTATTCCTTTTCCTCCTGTTCCTCCTCATCATCCTTCTCCCCCTTCAGCTTCTGCCGGGCGAACTCCTCGATCACAATATCCTCTTGACTGCATTTCAGAAAACACACACAAAAGGAGTTTAGGACAGCTATAGTAAAATATGAAAAATAAAACAAGTAGTTCAATTATAAGGCCATGCTGTGCTTTGACTGGTTGCAATATACATGAAGTGTCCCCGAGGGGCTCTACTTGCATGTATTGTGTATGTACTGTTTCTAGCTCATGCTGTGCTGGAAATTCAATTGTATTGTTTGTATCTGAGGGTGGAAATAGGATATAACACAGACCCAATTCCTCTCTCTAGGCTGTACAAGTTTTGTGTCATACTCACCTAACAGGTTCTGCTCAGCGAGAAAAATGAAACAAAAAGAAAAAGAGAAATACAGATTAGTGCAGATCACCAGCAGAGGGTGCTGTTGTACAAAGCGTAGACGTGAAGCACACTGGTCTGTGTGGAACCGTGTGTGTATGGTGACAGATCTCAATATTTCCTTACTGTTCCATAAATAATGCAACTTTCCATAACTATACGGATATAGCAACAATAATTAAAATAAGGAGAAATCATCAGAAGTTGTAGAGGTATGATTCTGTTTTTTAGGTAATAATAATATAAAAATATAATACTTGTGGCTATGTATAACAGCTGAAGTTTGTAATGCTGTATTATATGTTGTGAAGTAAACGGAAAAGGTTTTATGATTCATGCCATTGACAGTGAAGATTTTCTCCCTTGGATGTCTATATATTAATGAAACAATTGTGCAATGTCAGATAAAGCATTTATTGTATTTTATGGAATCACCACCCCCCCCCCCCCCCACACACACACAAATTCCCATCCCTTTAACCTGGGACACTCACCAACGGGTTTGGGGTGCATCAGAGTTAAGGGCAACTCCACACCAACATCACTGCAGAAACAAAAAACAAGGTGGGATATTCTGTAGGTCTGGTCTCTAAAATATAGAATTAGTCTTCTTTTTTGTAAACACCTAATTTTGGAACTGCCAATCTGTAATCAACTCAGTTCACCACTATATCCCCCAGATCAGCAAGGGAGACATGAAGACAACAACATACAAGTGCCCACACAATGTGCACTGACAGACCACACAGGAAATCCACAGAACAAGGCATCAGAGAGAGTACAGATGTATCTCTCAGTAATACAACTGTAGTCTCACAGTGCCCAGCCAGCAATGTCACAAATGTCACTGGTAGGGAGGCATACAAGATCATAACCTCAACCCACTCAACTCTGGCTACACTTGGCCAATTGCTTACTGCCCCTTGAAGAATCCCAAGTCATAAAATGGCCCATTTAATAACCTAGATTGAGTATAATAAGTTATAATAAGATTATAATAAGTAGATCAACATATGTATTTACCTGGCTGTAAGGTCTCCCAAGATGCTGAGGAAAACAAAGAGAAAACGAAGTTAACTGCATATTGTAAAATGCCATTCAGATTGAAATGACAGAGAAGATGGACATCTATTACATAGCACATCTGATATACTTATAAGGTAATTCCATTATTGCACAGAGAACAATCTTTTTGTGCCAGCTTTTCTGTGCTTAGCTAAAATGGAAAACTCATTAGAAACAGAGGTGACCCTTACCCTCCCCGGGACACCATGAGGTTGACCTTCAATTTGTAGGAGACCAGGATTCCAAGAACTTCCTTATCCAACCCTGGCCGCAGCCTGAGAGAGAGAGAGAGAGGCTTGGATTATCTATATCAGTGGTCTCCAAAGCCAGATCATCTTTCCAATCAGTGTCTTAATATCATTTTAATCTTCACTATGTAGTTCAATTAAATCACTGAAACCTCCTTAGTTTGCAATCAAAATCCTGCAGCTCTCCAGCCTTGCTTTGTATTGACACCTGTACTCAGCAACGCAGAATTTTATTTACACCATGAAAAAGATTACAAACAAAATACATTTTGCTAATCTCTTTCCTAGCAGCATGCCTCCAGATTCACAGAGAAAAAGCTTCAGAAACACAGTTGTTCACGGTTGTTCACTCTGAAATAATTTTGGTGTCTCCTGATTGCAGTTCTCAATGGCCCTGTACTTATTCTCTACCTTGAGTCTCAGGTTTTAATTTCTTTGCTGAGTTGAAGCACTCCTTGGCTTTAGTTTGACTTAGTCCCAAGATATGAAAACAATGAATACCCGAGCCCCTCATACAAAGCACTGTTTGCCTAGTGTGATTTGAAACATAGATACTGTAGCTACCTAGTAGACAGATAGAAAGATAGGCAGAAAGAACAGTAGGTACACAGGTACGCAGGTTGAAAAGTAGATAGTTAGGAAAGGTGGGTCTGCTGACTCACAGGGTAGTGGAAGCTAGGTTGGTATCTTCGTGCTTCAGCTTGCCATCCAGCGCCAGGCCACGCTTCTCTCGGTTGTTAGTGAGTAAGGGGGTGACATTGTATGTCTTTTCAAAGGTGGAGTTCCCATTCACAGTATCCCTGTGGCACACATATGGATTGAGGTTATCCCACAGAGCAGAAGTGGGATAGTCTGGGATTTCAGAGGATTACTACTACTCACAATAATGATACAAAGACATGGCATTTTTATAGTGTTTTCCAGTTAGAGGGGTCATAGGACCTCATCCCCCACTGAACCACAGAGAAGGTAGAGAGGTGCACTAAGGTTAACATCCTTATTAAACAGTGCCATGACCCCAGGAAGCCAGGAGCTCAGCTCTTCCAAATTTTTGTATTTCCATATGTTCCACAATTGTGTTTGAGTAAAAAATTATATAAAAATAACATTCTTCAGTTGTCTCTTGCTAGGTGGGTGTGTGCTTACTCAGACACTTACGCAAACTCCTCATTGAGCACAATCTTGGTGTATTTATCCAAAGAGTACAGCACCACATCTGTGAGCTGTTCAACTGTGGACAGACAGACAGGTTATACCATTAGTGACTTTCTGGAGTGTGTTAGGATGATTCTCACTACAGTCCACGTTGTAGGCCACAGACTTTCCCAGAATAGGCCAGCACACAGATGGCACACACCTTTTATAAGAAAGGTTTCAAACAGGGACCAAGCTGTTCAGCCCATCTTGCTCTTATAGTTGCCATTGGCTTATTGATCATAATGTTTCAGTTCAACTTTGCTTCAGATTCTTTACTTACTGGTCACTTTCACTTTCTTCACAATCTTGTTGGTCTCGTTATTGATTTTTATGGTCACTCCAATGGCTTCGCCGTGGTAATGGACCTGCAAACATACCAACACAGTCGTCAACACATCATTCTTAGTAGTAGTGATAATAGTCTGAGTGACAGTAGTCTGATAATTCATTAGTGTTAGCTGAGTCCAAAACTGACAGGAAGAAGAATGGTCTATTTCTAAGCTTTATACAGGTTAGGTTTCCTAACCCAGTTTCTTTGACTGACTGGTTGCCTGGGAGTGAATAACATTTGGCATACCATTACACTTATGCCAGTCAATCAATTGATTCCAAAACCCTGGACGCCAGCTCAGTCATTTAATGAAGGACTGGACTGTTGACAGGTGTGCCCCACCGTCCTCACCTCTTTGGTCATAGAAGCCTCCAGACGCAGGGGCTTGTCGGACATCATGAACTGCCTGGTTGTGTCAGCCTTGAGGACTGTGCCGGTGTTAACAGGCGCAAACTGCACCTTGCGGATGATCAACCGCACAGAGTTCCTGTGGAGACATGAGGGAGAAAGTTTAGCTTGTCAGTTGGTTGCCAGTGTAGGAGACTGGGTCCGCATAGCTGTATCTGTGGTACATCAGTGCTGTGGTGCTCTTCTTTGTGTGTGAAGATTGTTGCATTGTGGGGACATGCAGGTGTCTGCTGGTGTGATAAAGAGTATTACAGTTTGTGGTGCTGTGTGGGGAAAATTAATCAATGTGATCATTTATCATCCCAAACTGGGAGGTTTCATTCTCAGGGTGAACAGATTACAATTGTAGAGGAAGTTCCCCCCTCTCAGTAGTTTTGTATGCACTGAAGTTTGGGAGGCTTGTTGATCCAGTGGTTTAGAAATGATGCTTCTGACATTGAAGCAATGCCATTAGTTCACTGTTTCTCTTTGGTGGTGTGAAGTGTTGTTTGGGCATGTTTGGCACTGTGTAGGAGGTGAGTGTAAATTTGCTGTACCTCTTGTGGATTTTCTCTTCCAGGTTCTCTGCGCAGAATCCCTTAACCTCAAAGTCGACCCCACAGGCCTGTAAACACAGACAGACAGAGAGGAGAGTGTGTTATTTGGCACTTAGTCCCGCCCAACTTTATTAAAATCTTGCAACAATGCCTAAAAAGAGAGAAAGAAGGCATCTTACCTTGCCAACATCATCAGGCCCAGGCTGCAGGGTGACAGAGCAGGGCAGGTTGGTGGGAATCTGAAGCAGAGAGAGAGGGAAGAGAGTTCATGGTTGCACCACAACCGGAAGACATTGTAAGTACATGTGTTTACATAGATGCATCTTCAGTGGTGATGGTCTGTGGCAGCGCAGCAAAAATAATTTGTTTAGGTGGTAGAGGTTGTTTTGGGTGCAGGACAGGAAGAAAGAGTGGAATAGGAAATGGGAGTGAGGTAGGTTTGTGTACATGAATAGAGCCAGAGAGGGAGAGAGAGAGAGGGAAAAAGCAAGGGAATACCTTAAAATGGAAGGCATGGGCATTCGGACCCAGTTTCTTCAGAAGCTGGTTCTGCATGTGGGTGTTAGGGGGCTTCTCTCCAGCCTCAGGGGGGAACACCTGTATGGTTGCCAAGTAGATGTCCTTCCTGAATGACAGCCCGATCACATCAAGGTCATCTCGTCCATAGCGGAAAGCACAGGCCATCACTACATAGGCTGTACAGAAACCAAGGGGACATGGTCATCCCTCCAGTCAGACCTCACTGCACTTCACTGTCATACTGAGGGGTGATGTCCAATAAATGCAGACAATCTGTCTCTCTGTTCTATAAGCCACAGTTTGAGGAATTTTAAATGACTCCCTTTCCTCTTAATATTTATTTGGTCAAGCTCCTTCACTAAAGAAAAGCCATCAAGAAACATGCCTTCCTGGGATTCATTTGTACTGAGCTAACTGGCCTAAATTACAAGAAATCGATTGCATCATCATCTCTCCAGAGTCAGTTAATCCCTGAAACACAATGTGCTTTGTGTCCTGTAATGAACGTATCAAGTTTCGCCCTTCTAATTTTGGAAGGATGTATGAGAGCAAAGCCCATTCTGAAGATATGGTACCTTTCCTGTCTCCAAGATATTCTGGATCCACCAGGACAACCCCATCTGTCAAAGATGAGCGACAAGTCAGTCACAATACAACCTATTATTATTATCATCGTCATCATCATTATTACAATACTGTGGTAATCATGGACCATGTCCCTCTTAGCCTCACTCCAATACCCTGCACTTTACAAACCCAATAATATATTTCACAGGATACGTCTAAGACAATTACAGGTTTCAATATAGTTTACATTTCATTGATAGCAACCACCATTCACCAAGAGAAGGGAGCAGTAGTTTAGTTGAATAGTGTAGTGAGTTGAATTAGAGAAGTGAGTTTACTTGAATATGATCATTGTGCAGTACAGGTTAACAAGACTGCCTAATGATTTCACCCAACACTTGAATCCACAGAAGGCTGAGGTCTAAATCAGTGATTAATTGTGAGCAATTACAATAATATAGCACTGCACTTACCCACTGAATCCACATTGTCAATATGGTCCACGTAATCTCTCTTCCCCAGGTATAGGGAGAGCTGAGGGAGCAATACAGGATGAATAAATACTCTCTTCCAGGTACATCTGCACTAATTAAACTCAGTAACAAGCATGTCTGTGTGGGAATGTTTGTGTGTGTTGCTGTTACCTGAGGAAAAACGCATACACATTGTTGTGCTGTCTAGTTTATCAGTATGAATTTGTACATAACCTAACTGGAATATATGAGTTTTTGCCCCTAGTCCTTGAGAAGCAAATATCTCCTTACCTTGCCATTGGGGCTAGTTTTCTTAAAGACCCTGAAAAAAGAGAGCACAGACAATGGGGAAACAGTCAGCTGTCTTGTTCACAGTTAGAAGCAGGCTCTCTCACAAGGAACACTTTAACCTGAAGTGTTACCTAACTGTCTTGATCTGCTTGTGCTAATCTGTTGCCAGATGTGTGAAACTGTTATTGACATGTACCCAAGCCTTGTATTTATAGCTTCCCTATTGGGATGCTGCAGTTGCCATTGCTGAAAAGATCAAGGCACCTTTGACTCTCTGAATTCAGACATGCACGTTGGTCAGGACTTATTCCCTCCCACCAACTAATCATTTGTCGATTGCTGACCATTGCCTGGCAACGGGCGTAATTGACATTGACCAGAGGTTGCCATCATCCCATTTTACTGTGAAAGAACAGCAGCTTACCTTTTTGCTCCTTTCAGCAATCCCAGATTATAATTTAAATACAGCCATGCTTTTCGTTGTATTTATAAAATAAACCAGTAAATACAGTGCTGGTCACATGTTCCATCAAAGCCCTGGCTAGATTCTCTTTGGCATCTCTTTGGCATTTTTCTGTTTCTTTTCCTCCACATTACATTTTTTTTAAAGCCACACAATCTGGTGTTTATTTAAAGCGATGGGGCCCAGAATTTAATCTCAGCCCCTTGAGAGATGGTTTCCCTGAATTAACCTATAACACTCCAAAGGTTTCCAAGGCCTTAATCAGCTTTACATCACATTTTCTTGTCACCACTGAAGCTGACATGGCCAAAATGGTATTGAACCATGGTAACCCTGCTCAAAATAAAGCACTGAGCTCTTGTGTTCCCTTGCACCCATGCATTTTTCAAAAAATGAACATAAAAATGCGTGGTTAAGAAACAGTGTGAATTTTTTTGGGATACTAGCATATTACATTGTGTACAGGACTACCACTAGAGATACTCACTTTGCGCTCATGTCTGCCTGGCTGTGTGTCCGTGGGTTCTGAGGAGACAGAAACAGAGTTAGTATGCCAACAGGGGGCAGTGTTCTCAGTTGAAATAAGCAGTGCATCATTAACAGAAAGCCAATATGTCTTATGTAATGAATAGTGCAACACTTTTCATTGCAGGATAACACATTGTTGTGTCTGAAGGGTACAATGTTTGTTTGCTTGTCTGCCTGTCCTCCATTATACTGATAGACTGCCTTTGTATAGTGTTGAAAGAAAGGGTGTTGTGGTAGAGACAGAAACAAATCCTTGAAACAGTAACCCGCTGTAAATTAGAGTAGGCCTCTTCCACGTGCCTGGTAGAGATGATGTGGCCCCAGGGAATCCCAATCGCCGGTTAGCCCAACGTGCTCCGCTCAGCTCTACTTTAATTAACCAGCTTAATCTGGAGGAGCTAATCTGTGCAGATGGGTTTAGTGTCTAGAAGCAGCTTTTGATAATCTGAGTAGTATGCTTGTTTTGGGAGTAGTCCTGCTCACCCCCCCCCTCCCTTCTTCCACCCCTGTGAAGGTCTCAAAAAAAGGTGCACAAATGTAGGGCATCCCACGTAACAAAATCAAGATGTATTTTCCTCCTTCGAATCAGATACAGATTTAATTCAAAATTTCAAAGGCAATAAAATGTGGTCCATTTCAGTACCCTCAACTGGATTTCAAGATTGTGAATTATATTAATATAATATACAAGTTCAGCATGTGTAGTTTTCAGACTTTACAGTTTGTAGGACAAAACCTATCAAACAGTCTTGAGCTCTTAGGGGATGTGGATGTATTTGTTTCACAGTGCCCCTGTGTTATATAATGTGCTTAACAGCTTTTTCACTTCATCCAAGGTGAATAGTAACTCCATCAAAATTTGCTTCGTCTGCAGAACAGTGATGTACGAATGAAAGTGCAAGTTATAGAGTTCGAGGTAGACTATTTTTCAGTACAAACCATCAGTAACCCCTATGGCAGATGCATGACAAAATTCTCCTTCTCTGTGTTGTGCACAGTGAAGTGTACAGTAGATTCAGCAGTTTGCTAAGGATCTAACCTCAGTTGCCCAGATTCAAAGCTGTTGAACCCTGACACCCTCTCCATTGGCTGATATGACAGCTCCCACTGCCAACTAAATCAGTGATATAATCCCTTTCAGTTTCATGTTTGGTTCATGCTATTTTCTTTATTAGTTAATCAATAAAATAAAATATATGTCAGCTGATTAAAATTATAACGTACATTTATTCATTTTTAAAGCCAAGATGTTTCTCTGCATGGATCTTAGCAGGATTTTCCAGAGCAGAGCTGGTGCAGGTGAAACAAGAATATAAGAAAATTGAAAATTGACAAGTGAAAATTCAAACAAAAAAAATTGCAGATTCATCAGAACAAGCCCAGTAGGCCAAATATGGCAAAGTAGCATTTACAGTTCTTGCAGTTATTTTTAAAGTGCAGTAGGTTACTGAACTGTGACAATGATTTGCAAATGGAAAAGAACCAATGTGTTTATTTCAGGACTGAGTGAGGTTTGTGTGGTGTCTCAGTTAATTTAACTCTCACGTGTTCATTTTCTATTCCTCCCTGTAAACTGGCCAAAACTCCTTTATTTGATTCAACCTGCAGTGAAAAACTTTGAGTGCACAAATACTTCTATGTATTTTGTCTTTTACTGAATTAAAAGTTTTTGCTTGCCTAAGTTGTGATCCACAAATAAAGCCTTATTAAGAAATTGCATTGATTATTTTTTCAGTTTTGTACTATAAGGAAGTGTAGTATTCATGAGCCACAACCATACCCTTTCACAGACATTCACAATTACATTTCTCTGTGGAATATAAAGATGGCTAGGCCTAGTTTGACAAGAGTTATCTGGTCAAAACTGGAATATTGTGGTTCCCATTGCTCTGTGACGGATAGAACCGCTCGATCTCACATTGCAAGTATTAACAGATTAGATCTCTTTCCTCTAGCCTCCCTTGGCCATACAATGTGATCTGTGTCTGGCCACCACAACCATTAGCACTGGTCACACAAATACAACCCCCTAAAGGTTTCGAATGCAGCCTAAAGTTATCCAAAGACTTTCAACATAATTGGCCAGAGTCGGTTTCTATTTCAGAAACTTTTTTTGACTAAGTAGAAGGTTCGCACATTGTGTTTGCCTGTTTCTATATGATGCTTTGGTTACCCTTCCCAGAAATATAACTCGTGCACTGTGAATATACATGATAACAATGACGTTTGTCTAGATCATGTAGCTCCAGCCTAGGGCCAGTCCAGAGCAGTATATTTATAGCAGATGGCAGAAGAATGATGTCAGGAATTAACCACATCAAAGTTAGACAGATGAAGACCATCTCCCTTGCTTTGGTCACAGTGGAAATAGAAAATGCTTTGCCAGAAAAAACGGTTAACCATACTGCCGTGATAAATTCCCACTTTCTTGGATTTCATTTGTAAAATTACAGCAGTTTACCTTCCTGTGCTTTACCATAGTGCCGATTGAAATGCCATTGCTGTTAGTTGTTTTTAAAGCAATGTACTACCCCTCTGTGTTCCTGCATCTTTAGAAGATGAGCATTGATTGTGGTTTTATTTTTGGCAAATAAATCTGGACCTGAAAAAGACACAACAGCCAGTCAACCAGCCACCGAGCCAGCCTCACAGACAGTCAAAGAGACAGACATTCAGTATGACAGCCCCCTTGAAGCGTTACCTGATTCCTGGTGGTGTTGTGATCTGCAGTCCCACTCCTGATTCCCTGGTAATCCTTCAGTGGTGTGCAGTCGGCGCTGTGTGACACTCGCTGCTCCTTCTCTCCCCTTTTATATCCTAACCTCTGCCCTGATCTTACCCTGCTGGTTATAGCTTTTTTTTTGGTTACTAACAATCCAATTACTTCGTTAGCTGTATGTTTTTTTGTTTTTTTTGGTTACAACAGGTTTAAAAATAAGTGTGACGAAGGGGATTAGCGTGAATCGTTCGTGTGCGAGCAGACGAGGGGGCTGGATTATGCAGGGCTGAGCTATGGCCCAAGCAGGGAGGCAGGCAGTTTCCATTCCCAGTGCTGGTGCTGAGATGTTTGTCTCCTCCTGTTCACCCTGCTCTTGATGGAGCCTGGAGCTGTGCAATGGGAAAACAACATTAGAATTGCCTGTGATGCCAGACTTTGCTATCAGGACTAGATAGCTAGAGATCCACTGATCCCTTTGGTCTCTTTCTTTTTGTTTTTTGCCAAAGGGAAATTTATATTTTTTAAAGTGTACATATATCTATATATAGTAATCATGTTCATATCAATGCCTGTAAAATTGTATTTGTAACAGCTTTTGCATAGTTGTGTAATGAGATTCCCTTTACATATGCATTCATTTTTAAGGCTAAGACTCCTCCGATCACTGTGAGTGTATAGTGGAAATGTGCAGATACTGGGGCTTTCAAAGTCTCTTTTTCAGATGCTTCAATTGTCCTTTTAATACATACATAGATAAGTATGGCAAGCCAAGTTATCATTTAGAGATATCTTGAATTGCATTTCAAGATATCTTTAAATAAATTGAGAAATCTCATTTAACTCAATTTACAGATGTGAAATTATTTTAAAGCTATTCTGAATTGATTTATAGATACTTTATCGCCAATGAATTTCAAGATATCGGACATACATTTGGAGATATTTCAAAATAACATCCTTTATAATGACTTCCTGTTAATTTAAATCTCAGTCAACATACAGGATGGCATTTACAGATATCTTGAAATGATTTGCAGATACCTCTAAATCAAAGTAAAGGAAGTAATTTAAAGATATCTTCAAAACATGTAAAGAGATCTGAAATTATTTTTAAAAATATCTTGAAATGCAATTGAAGATATCTCAAATTCATAACTTGGCTTGCCATAGTAGTGTGAACTGTGAGACCTTGTATGATCAGCATGTGCAGAGCAGGAAGGCTGTTTCTAAGCTGTAATGTTGGTGTGTTGCTGAGGAGCATTTTACACATCAAGAGCAGTGCTCTCCAAGAGTCAGGTTATCAATCACCTGAAAATGGCTTGCTTGCTGATGATACAATACACTATAATATTAGATTACATAGAATTCACTGAATGCAGCACTGAAAACAGATGTAACTCTCTAGTGTTAAAACCCCACTGTAATAAAGCCCAGCTGGACAGAATGTGGGTTTTCCATGTTAATTTTACTGATTGTTATAATAAATAACAGCTTTTCCAAAATCAGCCCAGGGTGCAGTCCAAGGTTTGTGATCCACCCACCAGGGTGTATTTTATGATGTATAATACGCTGACATGAGCTCATTTGTTTTCAAATGTCCGAAGTGCACGTGTTAAATATGCAATGAAAATAATCAACAGCTTGTGACTTGGAACATAAAACTTAAACCTGGACATGTGAGGACACTGGCGTCAGGAAAGGATCGGCATATCCTGGGAATACGGGTTTGCGCTTTGATGGCACAGATCCTATGTGTGGGCCTGGAGCGGAGCTGCTGATCAACCGTTCCATACAAGTACCCTGGGGCAGTCCTGTGACTGTATATCAGGATCAATGAGCTCTCACTGGATCTCCCTTCTGAGGGAAGGACGGGATACAGTGAAAGTGTAGAACACCATCCAGATGGCTTTCACAGATAAGTAATAATGACTTTTGATTGTGTTGCTTAACTGCGTTTTTATAAATAATCCTCCAAGTGAATAGGCTGGATCGCCTCAACCCAGCAGATGAAATAACCACCCGATGCAATTTCCAGTCACTGTGGGGGCGGCTGCTTACAGACCCTTCCCAGCTGTGGGCTTGTCTCGTTTTTTCCACTCCACTGGCATTAAAAAAAAAATGATGGATCTTTTTAAGAAGGAATGAGGAAAACAATGCAGTTGTCTGTTCTGTAATTATAAAATCTGCTATTTTTCCTTCTACTCCTTTTGTGTTTTATCAACTTGCAGGCCATCGCTCTAAGTCTTTACACGATTATGAAAGTAACTGGAAAATAGACCCTCAAGTTATAAGTTGGAGAAACAAATCTCAGCCATGACCCAGTATTTCTTTTCTTTTCTTGAAAAGCAGGTTTAATAATGAAAAAACTATTGAATGTTTAAATACAGTAATAAAACAATTATACAAAATAAAACAATGCACACTTTGTATAAAGCAATTTGTATTTGATTTCGATGTATTTTTTAAAAATAACCAATTAATTAAATCTCAGTTGCTACCAGAGGGGCATTTGAGAGCCTCTGAAGGTTTTTTAAACTCTAACCAGGATATGAAGATGATTTTGCCAGGAACTTCATTTGTTCAGTGGTTCAGGGAGGGTTTATTGTAAACCTCTATTACCCAGTACAGGATATGTATTTGGTTTCTGCAGCATAGCACCATTGCATTTGTTAAAGAGTTTAAAATGATATAAATAATACTTTGTACAGGCAGGCTGGTCTTCACTTATGTATTTGGAAGGAGTACATCTGAGCCACAGTCCTGTGATCAAGATTTTAACCTTTGCAAGGTGTCTGTGGGCACTTCCTTTTTCAAATTAAATTCTGCTTTTGTAACTTCTTAGCTCAGGTGCCCTGTGTTGGGTAGGAAAAGGGAACAGGTTTGTAATCATGCTTCAAAATTAAGCCCAAGTGTTTCCACTGATGCCCACTTATCCTCATTTTAGGCCTGACATAACCAAGCTGATCCCCTTCATTCTTATTAGGATTTCCATGTCACTGTGATCAGATGGCATTTTTACAGGATATTTATTTCTCCAGTACTTAAACATTAAGTAACTGAAGTGCTCAGGTGGTGGTGGAATGTATCAGGCTGTTAATTAAAAAGTCCCTACAGGCCATTTAAGGGCTTTGCTTTGGATCTTTGACAGCTTGTTGTGTGGGTTTCAAGCTGCTGTACTGCCTTGAAGACTACTTTGGTTGGATCTCAGAAGTTAAGATAGGATGGCTATGTTCAGGATCTGGATGGGATGAATATATGTCTAATCCTTTTGCTTCTGGAGGTGGAGCTAGGGGACCCATAGATGGAACTCTTCTTTTAATTAGGTTTTGAACTTACGTCCCCATGGAAAATACACCTTGGGTCACTCTGGATTGAGATGGATTCTACTCAAAGCGCATTACAATGGAGGGCCTAGATGAGCAAATGTCAGAGGGAGATGACAGCCTAGCAAGCACACAGAAGAGCACTGAATTAAGCAGAGCGTTTTAGAGGAAGGGGCAGCTCCAGTGCCAGGCTGAATAAGAAACTCTAAAGTCCTGCAGCACCTGCCTGCCTCCAAAGCTGATTGTTATCCCTTTAACTGTGCCTGAAAAGTGTCTCTCTTTGTGAAGATTAACACGGTGTAAATCTTGCAAGGTGATAAGGCCACGTGCAGGTCGCAGACCTTACAGAGTTCAGCGCACCAAGAGCCTCAACTCTTCAGTTTTGCTCTGCACGTGCTTTGCCATGGGTTTAGAAAACAAGAGTCATGACAACAGAAAACATCCACCACTCTCAATTTAGGACACCATTTTTTAATATAAATATATATACAGAGAGAGGAAAAACTCAATTATTTTTTAATAGGCTTTAGCAGTTGACACACAAGCAAGTGAGCACATTTGTTATTCTTAGTAATAAATAAAAAAATAAGAGATCTGGTGTTCAGAGATAATGCAAATTATACTGCTGGTGTTTTTATCTGGGCTGCCTAATGTGCTGGTGCAAGAGACATTTTGCATTCTTTCTATTTACAAACAGTCAGGGGGATTCCCCTAGGTATGTGGTGGTGAAGATAAAAAGCAAAATACACTCATTACTAACCAGATCAACTATAAAAATATACATTAGACCACAATAACTTCTCATTTAACAAACTGTTTGCATGTTTTTAGCTGCTATGTGTTTCTTCTTTGGTTTTAATAATCCTTCAGGAGACCTTGATGCCAATCATCGTTTTTTTGGAGGGTGGGGTGGGAGTGTGTGCAATTCTGTTTTCTTTTATTATTACAGACTTCTTGCAATAGTGGGGCCTATGTCTGCTTAAAATGAATAGTTATCAATTATCAATAGCTCTGCTTTATAAGTTCTATCACAGTGCTTGAACTCTGGTTTACCCTGGTCTCTTAAGCTGTTGAACATTGTTATCATTAATCTTCATAATTCAGACCCAGGCTGCACACTTTATCGGCAAGGAGACAGGAAGAAGGAATTCCATGATAAAAAAGTTGTGTATTTTACATGAAGGAAAACTTGACTGCTTTCACATCTGAACAAAGTAAAGGTTTAAAGGGTTACGTGATTAGACAGGAGGGTGACGGGAGATCACGCTACTTCTTAATTAAAGAATTATCCCCATATACTGTATTACCTTAGCAGTGTTATCCCTTCTCAGTGTGTCAAGCAGACACTTCTTCCTGGGAGCAGTCAGTATGTTTCCAAGAATCCTCTTCACTTAAATTTTTTTTCCAGTTTTGAGAGACACTTTGTGATGACGTGACTTTGAATCTTTACCAGATTGTTTGTGCTGAAGGAGATTGCAGCAGTAAAGACCTTTGTCTACTTACTCTAAGCCCCTTAAGGCTAAGCTCCCTCGAAAATAGACATCTCAAAACAGAAACTTTATTTAGATGCAGAATAAATAACACCTATCAGTTCTTATTTGCACTAACTATGTTCGAAATCCTGATATTATTAACACTTTTGTAACAAAACTGAACTGTATTAAGTGGCAGCAGCACAGTGGGAGGGCCGGCTAAGTACCTTTGGTAACTGAAATAGGTTAACCATCTTTTTGGAACAGTTATATGTGGTGAATTGTAAGGTTAACAAAAATAGAGGATGGAACTAACAGGACTAATCATCAGTTTTAGTTTGAGACACAATTGGTTATAAATGTAACATATATATATATATATATATATATATATATATATATATATATATATATATATATATATCAGAAAAACAAAACTGATATTAAGCGTACCTCATAGATTAACCATGTGCTTGACCTGTGCTGATTTTACAATGAAATGTCCCCCTCCAAGCACTAAGAAGCACTATAAAGACTGAGTGGAGAGATTGGAAAGTGTGGATAATGTAGTGCAGACAACCAGACTTCCTGTAATCATTTTTGAAAAAGAAACAAAGAAATGAAATTGAACGAAGCTGTAGAAGAAAGCAATGGAATGACACAGGACAAAATCAGAATAGGAGAACAAGGGTTTGTCTAAAAAGGATGTTGCGGGTATGACAGGGGGGAGATTTAGCAGCTGGCTACAGGCACACAGCGGGACAGTAGAGGAGGCAGGAGGAGTCCGAAACAGAAAAATAGGGAAAAAATAAAAGACTTGTGAAAACTCAAGTGAGGGATGATTATATCCAGATGGGGAGTTGCTGCATTGCCGACTTCCCATACAGAGCAAGAGAGAGAGAGGGTGACAAGGGAGAAAATCGAGGGGGAGGAGAAAAGGAAGAAGAGGCAGCACAAAAAGTTTGGAAAGGAAGAAAACAAAAGTGAGACAGAGGGAGGCACAGGCACTCCACCTGGGTTTGGAGCTGTTTTTCGGGAGAGCAGAATGAAGGGGGGAGGCGGTTGTAGGGCTGGTTTCAGAGTTGGAGGGTGTCTCTCCCAGCTGGAAGGAGGTCAGAGAGCCGGGGTGTGTGTATGTGCAGGGGGGCAGGCTTGTTCTAATTCTAAAGTGAACCCAGACTGAGGTTTTGTTTCTGACTTTTTTTTCCGGAGCTGAAAGTCATTTCCTCTCCCTGCACTCTTTGGGGGCAGTCAGCTGTTGTTCCTCTCGACTGCAGTCGCTTTAAAGGGGCTCAAGAGACGCATTGCCCAACGACCCAGTTCTGTGGGCATGCCTGGCAGTGCGCGCAGACCTGAGAGAAGCCCCAAGAGAACAGAGAGGGGTGGGGGGGTGGGGGGGGCATGTGAGGATGTGAGCATGATTGTGGGCTTGCCCCAGGTCTCTGTATTGGAAGGGCTACAATCAGCTGAACTATATAGTTGTGTTCCGGGGCCTTATATGGAAAATTGGAGAACCACATGTAGTTACCGGTTCTGCTTTACTCTATAATGTACATTTTAATGGCCATTCCTGTCTGACATCTCCTGCATTTTAAGGATGGACTGCTTTTTTTTTTTTTGCTTTTTTTTTGGTCGGCTCTTTTGTTTAGCTACAGAATAAAAGCTTTGTTTCAGATTCATCTGCTGCCACTGGCAGCTCAAGAGCTACAGAATTGATCACTGTTCTTTCTGCATCCTTGGTCGCAGCAAATGGCAACTACTCCTATCGGATGACTAGTGTTCTGCAGCTGAGGACCAGCTCCACGGCAGGCCAGATTTTGGAGGTGTAGAGTTGTGATGCTGGGTGAAAGGGGCAAGTCCTTACAGGGAGTGGATTGGTTAATAAAGTGAGGACAGCTCTGCTCTATGGATGGATTTTACTATGCCATAATTTCTTCTCTCAGCATTGCACTTCAGTCATGCATCAGAGGGCTGATGATCAGTAAGTGTCTTCCGCTGACTTCCTTCACTAGTGCTCTATTTTCACTTGTTTCACTTGTGAGTCAGCAGGTGTTGACAAGTAGCTGCACCCAGGAAGAGAGATTTCTATCTGGACCCCACAGTACAGGAGCAAGGATCAAACCCTGCTGGTCGTCCTTTTTGTGGTTCGTTTTGACCTCGGTGGCTTTGGATGGGGAATCTTCGCGTTGGCATCAACAAGCCTGGTCTGACTCCTGGCGCTGGTCATTAGACCAACCTGGCATTTGCACTGAGACTCTTTACCTTGTATTCCCATCACCATGACCACAGCAGCTTGGTACCACCGTGACATCAGCCGTGTGCAGGCGGAAGACCTGCTGGCTAAGGCCGGGAGAGATGGCAGTTTCCTGGTACGGGACAGTGAGTCAGTGCCCGGAGCCTACGCCCTCTGCCTGCTGTGAGTAATTGCCCCAGTGTCAGTCTGTCTCTGCTCCCTCTGCTTGTGTCATTGATGGAGGATAAATAAAAATCTATTAACCAGGGTGTATGAAAGAACATTGCCTGCCTGGCTGCCTGTTTGTCTGCAGACTTGGGTATATTGTAAGTGCTTTTGCTTGCAGACTGAGTAAGACCATCTGCCTTGTAACTTGATATTCAAGTAAACAGTGACAAGAACGCTGATTCACAAATATCACAGTGTGAGAGAAAGCCTTCTTGTTCAGTGTGGGGCAATAATAGAGAGTAAACAGAGAGAGGGAGCATGTGGGGAGTAGGAGGAGGATTTTCAGCCTGTTTACATGGTTGAACGGGGCAGGGGGGGCTCCAAATCCGCTTCCACCACCCTGCTCCGGCAGAGGAAGTGTGCTCTGGCCCCTATGCTGCACACTTTCCACTCAGACCCTATCCAGCCACAATCTCCTGCCAGCCAGCATTCCTGGAAGATGATCTTTCCAGATTGTTTTTTTTTCTCCTAGATTTTCCCTATATAAACAGCATGCACTCATGATTAACTCCCCTCAACCGCACAGATATTTTATTGATTTCGGCATGTTTGCGAAGCCCTTTATATATCTGCCAGCCCCATGCCCGTGCCCGCGTCCTCCAGGCACTCAGACAACAGGTTGCTCTGCTATTGAAACGCTTTGCAGCTGCTCTCCCCTGAGGTGCTCCATTACTGAATGCTAACAACCACCTGCTTTTTCAATTTTGGTGTGCCGGGAAACCTGCATTTATATTTCCAAAACAGTGTTTGCTTGTTTTTATGTTTTTTCCTCTGCAGTGTAAGCTAATACTAAATACACCATATTATAAAAAGAACTGACACAACAGGCAGAATTAAAAAGGCAGTGGTTTACAATACATTTAACAAGGTGTTAGTCCACACTTTGCCTCAATGCATACTGCTAATCTTTATGATAGCTGGCTGCAGAAATAGTCTAGTCTCAGTTGATCCTGTGAATTGTTTTGGTCATTCGCTGTACATGCTAAGGAGATAGTGTTTTGGGAATAATCTGTTGTCCTGATACAGTAGATGTTGCATCAAAGTATCTAGTGGATTTTTCACACAAATGTTCTGGAGGTATGTGATTACTTTTGGTTTAATTTGATGCTGGACATATGCAGTCAGGACTTCAGTCATTGTGTGGACTTTAATTATGCTAATTACCCTAATTCCTGTTTGCAGGTTCCAGCGCCATGTTCACACATATCGAGTGTTGCCGGATGAGGAGGGTCTGCTGGCTGTCCAGGTTAGTGGTGCTGGAAAAACATACATCAATTTGTCTACTACTCAGAAGTGCGAGCAGAAACAATAGATTATTGTCAGGAGTAGTGCAGGCCTCCCTTTTCTGGTAATGGATTGTGCAGATGCTATGTAGATGCTGTTTTTTGTAAAGGGCACCGTGAGTTTGTATTGTGGTATTGTGGAAAGCAGTGTCCTGCCAGCATTGTTGGAAATGTTTGGTTCGACCCACATCGAGGTTGGGGACTGACTTTAGCCCAGAGTTACTCATCAAAGGCGTTGTTTCAGATGGGGATTTTTATTTATTTTTTGGCTTGAATTCTGCTGTCACTACACACACTGAATTGCAGCCCCACAAATGACACAAGCATCTAAGCAACAAGGATCATGATGGTGAAGAGTTATAATCTGTCCCATGTGTGTTTCAGGGAGTATGGGGGGCTGTCCCCTTTAAAGCGGCAGAGACTGCTCTTAATTAACGCCAGCAAAAAAAAAAAAAAAGCCCATAAAACTGCATGCACATTCCTTTACAATGTCTATATACAACTATTGCAACTGTAGTCTGACCCACCATTAAAGTTGGCAGTGTCTGCAGAGCAAGCAATTATTACGAATTCCTAACTCACCAAGTTGGAAACACAGAGAGCCTCTATAAAGGGCTAGTACAATCTCAGTCGATTCAGTAAAAGCATTTTTAAGGTCTGCTTGTGGGATCAGAAAATGTACACTACACACTACAGCTATAAATCCAATGTACTGAAGATTGCCTGTGCGGAGAAATATTGTGTCATTTGACTTGACCTGTGACCTGTTACTGATAGTGTAAAAATGTTGATTATAATTTTCCTTTTCATGGTTCATGTCTTGACAACAACAGGTTAAAGTGTAACTCAGTTGTTTTCAAGATGACTTTTCTCGAGGGGATTGTGGCTTCTTGATATATTTTTTATATATAAATATACATTGAAAAATATAACATATATATAAAAAATAAACTTGAGCTCAAATGTTAAATACAATGCTGTTATCTTTCATGTCAAGAATACAACCCAACGGGGAAGGGGCCAATGTGGTTACGATGCCACCTCAGAATGCATTTTGTCTAAAAACTTAATATTTCATATTTCCTGCTTGTATATAAACCCCCACATACAGTAACACATTCTCGTTTTTCAGAATTCTGCGACTTACTCTGTCAGTGGGCTTGTGTGTAATGCCTGACTTATTTCAACAGGAGCAACAGTCTTTTGGAGTTTATATCTGTCCTGGCTCTTTATTCCTCTCACTCTTCTCTGTCTCGGTGCCATTCTCTATTTCTCTGTTCCATTCCCCTTTCTCCCACTCTCTCATTTCTGTTCCAGCTAGTCCTATTCAGAAGACTCACAATTCATAACAACAGTCATAGTGTCCCCCAGGCTGTTTGGACAGATTTGCACAACTAGTGAGAGTATACACCTATGCACGCAGGAAGACAGAGCACACCTGCTGGCCTGTAAAAGTTCAGCCATCCACACACATGTGCTGTAAAAAAATATTGTTTTGGCTAAAGAACTGTGGCACACAAACCATCAACGCATGACTTCTCAGCACTGGCAGACTCCCGGATGTGGGTGATTGTGACAATATTTCCCAGGCAGGCACCTGAGCTTTCAGCTTCACTGGGCTGCCATTCAGTCGTGTGCCACTTTCTTTTTCTTTTCTTAGCACCTTTTTCAACTATTTTTTCTTCTTTCTGTCAGACAGAGGGCCAGTCCCCCTGTACTTCCTTCCCCTGTGCAGGGTGAGTGCAGTGATACCAGTCAGCTTCAGTTTCCTGAATTAGACTGTATACTAATTGGCACCACAAAACAGACTAACATCTATCATTGGGTCATGGCACAAACCACACACTGCAGAGTTCAGACGGTTTCCTATGAAAATCTTTTTATTTTATTTTTATTTATTTTATTTAGAAACATGACTGGGGGGGCTAACCTTGTGATGTGTGACACCTTGTTAACATGCAGGTCTCAGAGTGCAGCAGGGACCCAAGGAAAAACTCCAGCATTCACAGATCACGTCAGCCTGCAGAGGAAGTGTCTAACCAAATACTTCTTCACTAGAAAAATGCGTATTCGTTTTGAAGAACTGCACGGTTCATTTGAGCGCATAAACCTCATCCTTTTAAGTCTGGTTAAATCTGAGTTGGCAGTTGTTTATCAGGTTCTGGATGCTCTTTCCAACTGTCTGTGGCTTAACCATTAAAAGCTCTTCAATCCCAGTTTATTCTTGGCACCTTAAAGGGCCAGCTGTCCACTGAAAGAGGTTGTTAGAAATGACAGCAGCAAGACTGGAATATAAATATCCAGGTGTCTTACCTCTTTCAGCCATTTGGAATACAAAGCACAATGATTAATTATATGTACTTCTTAAAATGAATGGTCAAAAACTACTACTGCTACTACAACTAATACATTAATAAATTAATAAATAAAAAGATAACAATAAATTATAATCTTACATAACATTTTAAATCATTAGGATATCATCAGAAAGATTCTTATTCCTGTCCATCTCTTCATGTACTAATCCTCTCTCTGTGCTCTCAGTGTTGGCAGTGCTGCAGTAATAGATGTGTCTCTCCCAGCAGACATCACAGGGGGTGCAGGTGAACTGTTTCCGGACCCTGGCAGACCTGGTGTCAGGGTACCAGCAGCCCCACAAAGGCCTGGTGACTCCCCTGCAGTACCCTGTGGGCCGCGAGGCAGAGCCAGGGGACGAGGGCTCAGGTGAGGCAGGACCAGGTGTCAGTCTCTAAGCAGAAAGCTATGCCTGAAAACTGTGACTTTAAGTGTAGTTTAGATCAAGAGCAGCTAAACACACATTGTTTATATATGTATTTGATTTAAAATATAGCTCAGCTCTGTTCAGTTCAGATGTAGCAGCAGTCACTGACTGAGTTAATTTCCTCCCATGCAGACGGTGAAGATGAGAAGCCTGGGGTTGCGTGGAGTCAGAGTGGCGTGGTCCAGCCCTCAGCCAGCACCGCGCCCCCTGCTGGCTCCCCCAGCCCCCATCTGCTTTTCCTCCAGAGACTGCAGGAGTCCTCCCCACCCAGGTACACACACACAAACCTTAGCACACTCTCCTTACTCATTCACAGTGCTCTTCTCCTGTGAACCACAACATCTGACACCTCATAATCATTGTCATGTAGCAGAGGTTTCAATATATGGTGACAGTGTACCTATTTTAAGGGCAAGGCCTGCTCTCATTTGAAACACACATTTATACAGATGGTTAGTGCAATGCAATCATATTTAGGAATTTGATTGGCTGCAGAATTATTTCATTTTGAATGCATTCAGCCCTGTGATTTGTTCACAAGTGTGCCTGTCATTTGCAGTATGGCGGGCGATGTGATTGGCCTGCTCAGCGACTACCTGCGGAGTGAACTGCTGCTGGACCTAGAGGGGGTTCGCAAAGGGGGGTCCAGCCTACGCTTCCTCAACAGGACCCTGGGAAGTGCATGCGAGGGTCTGCACAAGTACGAGCCTGCATTAACAACTGAAGAATACATTTGTATGTGCTGAGCTTTAAACGGTGGTGTTGGCTCGATGAGGGCCTCCTGGGAAGAACTGTGCTGTGATCTGCAGGAATGTGTTGGTCTCCTAGCATTTGCTCAGCAGGTTTTCACAATGCCCCTGTCTCTGCAGTGAGATTGACCTGACCATGTCCAGTCTGGAGACACTGGCTAAAGTGTTTGACCATCCCAGCTGCCCCCTCAACTGCCCTGGGACACAGGTACTCTGTGCCTAACACTGCCACACACTGATCAAGCCTTACCTAAAATAAGGACAAACCTTTTAATCTAAGAGTGCTAATTAGTGCTAATTACAATTTTACCATTGTTCTGCATGTCAGGAATGACATATTTAATTCTAACCGCACTCGTGCATTTCATCAGAAAATTTTCCTTTTGGTGCGAGGTCATTAACACACAAAACACAAACATGAAGAACATCTGCACTTGAATGTACCCTTTTCCATATTTAATTAATGCTTAATAAGGAATGAAATACGAAATTCTTTCAATTCAATTTAATTGAAAGTGACCTTTTATTTCCAGAATTTGACACACAAAAAGAACAGCTGTCAAAAGGTATTACACTTTCTGAGCTTCTGTCATAGAACACAAAATTGGGAGCATTAATACAGAGATGTTATTTATAATATATATATATTTAGAATTACTGCTATTGTATAGAAATAACAGCTAAAAATTCCATAGACATCAATAATGTTTGTCTAAAAATGCATTGTCTTTGAAAATATGACTTGCAGTGCCCTCTAGTGGTGCTCAGATGGTGTTGGAATCCATTTGGCTTCTGCTGTGGTTACAGAAGAATCCCATCTTGTGTTTACTGGCACAAGTAAACATGCTGGTGAAAAATATATTAATCAACATGGCAATATTGTTTTGGCAATTCACTGTTTATATTTAACCCTTTTGTATTTTCCTCCTTTCCTCAAATTTCCATCTCCCTTTCTCTCTCTCACTCCCTCTCTCTTTCTCTGTCTCTGTCTCTCTCTCTTTCTCCCCCTCTCCATCAGGGTATGGGAAAGGGGGACGGATTGGACCTGGAACATCTGATCTGCAAAATTGCAACCCTGTGTAGCCTTCTCTCCTCCCTGGAAAAGAAGGTACTAAAACTGGGAGGCCCATGCTGTCGAGCCCCAGGTTTAATAATGCCTTCCATCCCTTTCAGCATCATATAAAAGAACAAACAATAGCTGTAACAAAATAATCTTCTTCTGTCCCTATTCCTTAACATTCAATGAATAATTAATTAAATTAATGTTATTTTGACAATACAAAGCATTACAATATTATGCAATACATTCCAATGAAGATTTTTCAAGGCCATCTGTCAGTTCTGCAAAAGAACACAAGAGTGGTCCAATATTATGACTGTTTCCTATATAGGACAGTGTCTTACAACACCAAGGGGTGTAGTTTGTCTTTTTCACAGCCACTGCTTATGCTTCATTCAAGCAAATTACAGTATACCTCCAGAAGAATACAGTCTGACAAGCTGTGCTCTGAAGCAGATTAAGAGAGCACATTACACACAGGTTTTCCCCCTCATGTACAAAGTATGTTTAGCATTAGGAAACATCTTCTGAAAGGGGGAGGACAGATATGTTCAGGGTAAGTGAAAGAACTGTTCCTATACTTCATCTCTCCCTTTCCCATCTTCTACCTTCCAAGGTGCTGAAGGCTTTACAGGAAGCAGTGTCCAATCACAACCTGGCATCACAGCCCACCCCGCCCCCTGAGCCCGCGCCTATGGCACGCCCTGACGTCAGAGCCACACCTGTCCACACCTTCCAGGTGAGTACGTGAATCAGTTCAGGTATGATCAACAAACACATTATCCACCTCGGGTGTGCAGCTGGTTACACAACCACATGGAAATCTATTATTTGCTGAATGACTGTGATGTTCATTAAATTCAACAATAATATTTGTTTTAGTTTGAATGGTTGCAGTACAAAAATATACAGTGGTGTGTTAGGCAGCATTAGGCAGTACAAGATTAGGGACAGACAGTTGACTTGCTATTCCACTATTGATGTTAATTGCCTCCTCTCTGAATACCTAGTTATAGGTCAAAACCTACTGTCATGCTAGTTATATTTATATAAACCTAGCAGCTAAGTTTGACATTATACCCAGTAAGTTCTGTTGGGCTATGCTGGGTTCAGTAGCTGTGTCTGTTCTAGAGGACATCATTTAGCCCATATTTCAGTCAATCTATCAAAAGCTCCATTTTCCTAGGATGTGAGGGAGCCTGTAGATGAAAGAGACCCATATAGACAGACACCTGGTTTACCTAGTGTGTGTGTGTGTGTGTGTGTGTGTGTGTGTGTGTGCAGGTGAAGGTGGTGCGCTGTGGCAGGCTGTCTCTGCGTGTGGACGTGGATGGTGGTCTGCTGGTGTTCGACGGGAAGTCAAGGTCCTTCTGTGAGGAAACGGTGTCACATGACAAGAGTGAGTACACTGCACAGGGGGAGGGGAGCACACTCTGCTTCTCAGAGAGCGCTGATACTTTAAGAAGTTTGGCACAAATATTTTTGACTTTTTGTCTGTTCCTTTCAGTTCTCCAGCTGGTGAAGTTCCAGAGCTCCCCAATCAGGCTTCGTGTAGTCCTGGGTGGCCACAGGACTCCCCCGAGGGAAATAGTCTTCGAGAGTGCCCGGGTCAGTGCCTCCCCGCTCTCTGTCCCTGAATAATAATAATAATAATAATAATAATAATAATAATAATAATAATAATAATCTGCAAGAGAATAGTACTAATAGACAAATTATAATCTCCCTGAACGATCAACATACCCCACAGTGAGCCATACCTGCTCCAGTCATGGCATCTCACGCATTCAGTCAGAGTGCAACAACGAGGGCAAGAGAACGGCAGTCTAACACTTCTCTCGCACTTTTTTTCTCACTGTCTCCCTCCCCCTCTCCCACGCACTCCTCTGGCAGAAACGGGAGGCATTCTGCCAGCTCCTCCAACTGATGAAGATGAGACACTCTGGGCAGAGTGAGCCGGACGTCATCTCTGTGTTTGTCGGCACCTGGAACATGGGTAAGAAGGCATCATGGAATAATTGAAAATACATTATTTTTATGATTATTATATTGTATATATTATTATTATTATTATTATATTATTATTATATATTATTAGTTTATTATGTTTTAAAATATCTGTCTGTATATCTCACTTGGAAAACTTGTGGTCACATTTACAAAAGTCGGCCTGACCATACAGGAAACTGAACTGTGTGTTTTCTCTGTAAACGTCTGATTGGCAAGCCTTTCTCCCTCCATTTCGCCTCCCGTACCCCTCACCCCTCTCCCCGCCAGGCGGCTCCCCCCCACCTCGCTCTCTGCTGACCTGGATGTCGTGCTGTGGTCTGGGCCGAGTCCAGGATGAATCGACTGCAGTGCTGCCTCATGATGTGTACGCCATGGGCACGCAGGAGAACGCGCAGGGAGAGAGGGAGTGGGCTGAGCAGCTGAGAAGCACGCTGAAAACTCTCACCCAGATCGACTTCAAACTGGTCAGTTAAACAAACACAGACTGTTCCATGCTGTGCCGGCATCAACACCCATTGTGTCAAGGCTAGATAAGAGAGAAATCAGAACACACTGACTCATTAGTGTTTTAGGAAAAGCTTTCACAATACAAATGCACATTCACGTGGTCACACTTGCTCACATATACAAACTGTGAGGGTCATGGTGTCTGTATAGCCACAGGTAGCTTGTATTTTTTCAGTTTGTTACTAATACTACTTTCCCTGCTGTGAACTGCTCTCTCTGTCTGTCCTGCAGGTGGCGCTGCAGTCCCTGTGGAATATCAGGCTGGCAGTGTTCGTGAAACCTGAACACGAGCACCGCATCAGCCACGTGAACATGGCGAGTGTCAAGACTGGCCTGGGCAACACTCTGGGTATGACAGCCGGACACCATGGGCGTCTGTTGGAAGTCCTACCATTTCAACTGTTTTCTAACCTGTTTTCAGCATCAATGTGGCAGTGAACTGTCCTCGGTCATGCTGGTATTTATATCTCAAGATCCTGATGCTTTGTTTTCACATTTAACAGAAGGTGCTTTGTTCATAATCCCTTCTCCTTTTTTCCCAGGTAACAAAGGAGCCGTGGGAGTTTCTTTTCTCTTCAATGGCACCTCTTTCGGATTTGTCAACTGCCACCTGACCTCTGGCAGTGAGAAAACGCTGAGGTAATCACACTGCACAGACACAGTGGGATCTTTGCACATAGTTCACAGTCTGCCTCGTTTACGTTTTTCCCCACCACATGCACCCTGTAGAGGTCTGGTTGTTGGTCCAAATCTGAATTATAGTTCTATCTGACTGTGACCAGGATTCCCATAGGGCTGGTCCAAGATTTGTTGATTACTACATAGGTTTTGGTGGATTTTAAATGGACCAGGAATTACCCTTGCCTCCTTTTGCAGCAGTGACCCCAGTGACTTTCTGGGAAGGTTATAGTGAGTGTGTGTGTGTGTCTTCACAGGCGGAACCAGAACTTCCAAGACATCCTGCGGTTGCTCTCCCTGGGGGACAGACAGCTGAGCTCCTTTGACATCAGCCTGCGCTTCACTCACCTCTTCTGGTTTGGAGACCTGAACTACCGGCTGGACCTGGATGTACAGGTTTGTCTCTTGTCCCACTGGGTGCTGGTGATATACTGGTATTCTAGATTTAACTTACATATCCCCCACATTCATTTCAACAACTCCAAATTCTCACTACCTATATCTATAACAGGTATCTCAAACCCTGGGCCTAGAGAGCCCCAATCCAACAGGTTTAGAGGTCATGGAGGTCATGAAGCAGGTGGTTTGGTAAATTCAGTCATTTGGAATCCATTGGGAGCAATCACCTGAATACCTTCATTTTCTCAAAACAAGAGTTCCCTTGCTTAACTTGCTTAAGTGATTAATAACTCACATGTAATTAAATAAAATATGATTTAGGATGATATATAAGATTAAGTGGATTGGGGTTCTCCAGGACGAGGGTGTGGGACCCCTGATCTATAGTCCACCTTTGGGCAGGAAGCAAAGGATTTTGAAAACAAATAAATCAAATGAAATCTAAAGAGAGATTGCAGAAGGCATCGTTTTTTTACATGTACAGATTAGCAAAGATTCTTCATTAGCCTGTTCCTATTATCTTTTCAGTTGTGTGTGACCCATCTAAGAGGGAAAAAGCTGGCTGCCCTTGATGTTTAAAGTTGTCATAAAGTTAGTTCTCTTCTGTGACTTGTCTTCATTGCCCCCTGCAGGACATTCTGAGGCATGTTGCCAAGCGAGAGTTTGAGGAGCTGATGTGTGCAGACCAGCTGACTCGAGAGCGACATAAGAGGAAGGTCTTTGTGCACTTCAGTGAGTATACCCCTCTTCCCAACTTTCGCCCTCAGGACAGTTTATAGCGTTACAATAAGAGATGGAAAACGGGTTCCACACAGAGCAGAAAGAACAGGTAAAAAATACCAGTTTGAGCAATACCAGTTTAAAACATTTGGATACAGGAAAACAAACATACTCTAATGTTCATTTGTTTGCTTGCTTATATAATGCAAGTCTTTACTGCTGGCTTCTCTCTCCCTACAGATGAAGATGAGATTGTGTTTCCACCAACTTACCGGTACGAGCGCGGCTCCCGGGACTGCTACCTCTGGCAAAAGTACAAGACCACTGGGGTGAGACGGTTTACACTAAGAGTGTGTCTTACACTGCCTGGCATTGAGAGACAGGGCATATAGGGTAAAAAGGTACCAGTACACTAAACCAAGATATTTCTTTAAAAACTCATGATATTCCAGGTTCGGATCAACGTACCCTCATGGTGTGACCGCATCCTCTGGAAATCTTACCCAGAAACCCACCTATGCTGCACTTCCTATGGTGAGTAGAAGTGACCACTTAGACACAACCTACCTGCACATTTACTGTCAAACAAAAATAATAACCGATAAAATATGTTTTAGCCGGAGTAGTCAGGATACCCATACATTACAATAATATTTGTTTCATATTTTGTTTAATCATATAAAATATGTACTTATCTTGGTCAGTCAGAGTATATGGGTTCCATCAGTTGACTAATTTGTGTGTGTCCCCACAGGCTGTACTGATGACATCATCACCAGTGACCACTCCCCTGTCTTTGCCACATTCCAGGTGGGAGTGACATCACAGTTCATCTCCAAGACAGGTGAGGTCATGTGTAGTGGAGGCAGGTAACAACACAGATCAGTTCTGCTGCTGATCACATGAACCCTAACCCTAATCCTGTGATGTGATCAACATCAGAACTCAAATGAAGTGCATGATGTGTTCCTGGGTTAATATTGTAGTATTCATATATTATTCATGAGGAATTTTAAGTGTGACCACTTTAATCTAGAGTACTAAAGCCCAGGTTAAGGAGCACCTGAAATGTTTTCACTTACCATGCAGAAAAATGAAAAATATGTGAACAAAATAAAGATGTCCACACACTTATCTGCACTTTAAAAACATGATAAGCTTATTTCATAATGGATGGTGAGTCAGCATGGTTTCAGCACAAAAGTGCCTTCATTAGGGTGAAAAATCATTTACGTCTGTGCACTTAACCCACTCATCTTAAACCAATTTTCCCTGCAGACTTGGGTTCCAGTGATGAGCAAGCCTGTATTGAGCTGGAGGGTGTGGAGGCTATTGTGAAGACTGCAAGCAAGGCCAAGTTCTTCATTGAGTTTCACTCTTACTGCCTGGAGGGTAAGGGGATGTGTTATTCCCTATGGCTTGCACCCACACCAGGCATTGTGAAATATTGAGCATTTTCTGTTTAGAATTTGTTCTTTAGCAAGTGAGACAGCCAGTATGACGCATCATCTATTAAAATACTGCTCTGACACAATCTTATTTCTATTTTAAGCTCTGGTGCTCTCAGATGATAGATTTGACTGAACTTTTCTGTGCCCTTCCTACTGTCAATTCATGTAACGTTGCTCTCTGTGTCCTTTGGGTGCAGATTTCCGTCGCTCTAGTGAGAACGATGTTCAGAACTGTGAGGTGCCTGGATTCCTGAAACTGGGCTGGACAGCAAAACAGCTGCCCAAGGTAAACAGAAATCACAGTCCTCTGTTGTTAACAGACAAAAGAGCAGTCAACTTTGACCACAACTTGCTTTCTGTTTCTTCTCAGTCACCCTCTCAGCTCCTCATTGCAGCCCTCTTTCTTCTTCTCACTCTTCTCCATTTATCAACCTATTGTAATCGTTGGATGGTACAAGATTGCTGGATGCTTTCTCATGGCAAGGACTACGGATGATGTCCTGGAAGAACTTCAAGTCCCTGACACCCCTGTGCCTAATAAATGGGAGATCTAATTGGACAATGAGAGACAATATACACTCACCTAAAGGATTATTAGGAACACCTGTTCACTTTCTCATTAATGCAATTATCTAACCAACCAATCACATGGCAGTTGCTTCAATGCATTTAGGGGTGTGGTCCTGGTCAAGACAATCTCCTGAACTCCAAACTGAATGTCTGAATGGGAAAGAAAGGTGATTTAAGCAATTTTGAGCGTGGCATGGTTGTTGGTGCCAGACGGGCCGGTCTGAGTATTTCACAATCTGCTCAGTTACTGGGATTTTCACGCACAACCATTTCTAGGGTTTACAAAGAATGGTGTGAAAAGGGAAAAACATCCAGTATGCGGCAGTCCTGTGGGCGAAAATGCCTTGTTGATGCTAGAGGTCAGAGGAGAATGGGCCGACTGATTCAAGCTGATAGAAGAGCAACTTTGACTGAAATAACCACTCGTTACAACCGAGGTATGCAGCAAAGCATTTGTGAAGCCACAACACGTACAACCTTGAGGCGGATGGGCTACAACAGCAGAAGACCCCACCGGGTACCACTCATCTCCACTACAAATAGGAAAAAGAGGCTACAATTTGCACAAGCTCACCAAAATTGGACGGTTGAAGACTGGAAAAATGTTGCCTGGTCTGATGAGTCTCGATTTCTGTTGAGACATTCAGATGGTAGAGTCAGAATTTGGCGTAAACAGAATGAGAACATGGATCCATCATGCCTTGTTACCACTGTGCAGGCTGGTGGTGGTGGTGTAATGGTGTGGGGGATGTTTTCTTGGCACACTTTAGGCCCCTTAGTGCCAATTGGGCATCGTTTAAATGCCACGGCCTACCTGAGCATTGTTTCTGACCATGTCCATCCCTTTATGACCACCATGTACCCATCCTCTGATGGCTACTTCAGCAGGATAATGCACCATGTCACAAAGGTCGAATCATTTCAAATTGGTTTCTTGAACATGACAATGAGTTCACTGTACTAAACTGGCCCCCACAGTCACCAGATCTCAACCCAATAGAGCATCTTTGGGATGTGGTGGAACGGGAGCTTCGTGCCCTGGATGTGCATCCCACAAATCTCCATCAACTGCAAGATGCTATCCTATCAATATGGGCCAACATTTCTAAAGAATGCTTTCAGCACCTTGTTGAATCAATGCCACGTAGAATTAAGGCAGTTCTGAAGGCGAAAGGGGGTCAAACACAGTATTAGTATGGTGTTCCTAATAAATCCTTTAGGTGATCCTTTACATGAGGAATACATCTTGTGTTCTTGTGTGTCCCAGTTCCCACCTAACACAACATCCCCCAAAGTATACAGTATTGCCGTTAACAGTGTTCCACATTCTCCCACTTATGACCTTCCTATTCCAGTTCTCCCTTCTTCTGAACTCCTCATCCCCAAACTCTCTCTCTCTATGTGTGTGTCACCAGCTTGTCCCCCTGCTCTCAGACATGGAATACCTCCAGGACCAACACCTCCTTCTCTCCATAAAGTCCTGCGATGGGTTTGAGTCCTATGGTGGGTAGAATTCCTTTTTGGTGGAGTTACCTTATCTTGTTTTTGAACTTTCTACAATGAGGCCACTTTGCTCTCTGTCTCCCCCTGCAGGCGAGTGCTGCATTGCTCTGCGGTCACTCATCGGAAGCACGGCTGAGCAGTTCGAGACGTTCCTCACTCACCGGGGGGAGGAGATGGGTTCTATACGGGGGAAAGTCAGGGTTCACGTGCCCAAGGACCGCCGCAACACCAGAGAGAGGATCTACGGTACTCTTTGCTGACCTTTAACCCTGCTCCCCACACAGCACTCAAGCCAGCTTAATTCTCTGGCTCTTCCTCTTTCAGGTTTCCCAGAATAGACAGTGAGCAACTGACCACAAGCAGATGCATCCTGAGCTGCTTAGGGGCCACTATAATAAGTGTGACCTTAGGTCAAAGTCAGGGCTTCTCTATGACGACAGATACAACATAATACACAACGTTATAGACATGCAACCAAAACAATCATCCAATCTACCTTTGGACACACAAAGAAATCCGCCTTTAGTAGTCTGTCAAGTCTGTCACAAAAGTATCAACTGACAATTCTAATATATATATATATATATATATATATATATATATATATATATATATATATATATATAAAGAAGCTAGGGATTCTGAGCTTTTATGTTTTTTCTCATGGCTCAGACTGGGCCCACATTGTCCACACACGCTGCTTCAACCACAATTAATCTCTTTGTTTGTCCTTGTGGTTGCATTGGGCCTTCTTCACATATGCATAGCTACAAGGGCAATACAATACATTCTGATTCCAGCAGAGTGATCCTGTTCTCCCCATGTCATGTAGTTTTAAATCTGCAGTGTGCCCCATTTAGAGGGATGTGCTGGTTGTTCTGTGTTTGTGAATACCTGCCTGTCTCACACAGAGTGGTTTTGCTTTGAGAAGGATGAAAAGGGTGAGGTCAGAGGTCGACTGTCGCCCCCAACAACGAGCGGAGCCAGTACACGGTGAGGTGACAATCTGCTTTACCACTCTGTTGAATGAATGGTGCTCCTATGTTGGACATTCCCTCTGCTGTTTCTGTTCTCATTAAGATAAGGCATAAGGCATGCTGGGCTGCCGAGCAGGGAAAATCACATTATTCTGCCTTACCTGCTTAACAAACAAGATCTGCGAAGATTTGGAAGGATGGCGAGTTTATGTAATGATTATTATGGTGTTATGATCTGTTATGTAAATACAGATCATTAATTTAGGGAACATTGTAATTTAATTCAGATGACAGTGCACATTTGGAGGACATATACATGCTGTCAGCATCTTTCTTGTGCAGGTATGAGGGTTGTAGCTAAAGGATATACAGCTCTGGAAATAATTAAGAGACCACTCCAAGTTCAGAAATCAATGTTAAGTGGTCTCTTAATTTTGTCCAGAGCTGTATAACTGACTTATCCAAAATCAAATTAAGAGAAAATCATTTTAGACACACACACACACACACACACACACACATATATACATACACACATATTGTGATACTGTGCTGGGCCACACTTCTCAACTTCCTCCCAAACTCTTCCAGAACCGGACCTGCCCCTTCCAGTAGGGCTCCCAGCAGCTACACCAACCCTGCCTACTTCATTTTCGAGGGGGTCCCAACCCTGCGGAAGGTGAATGAAGACCAGATCCTGTCTGGCAGAGAGCCACTGGAAGTGTGGTCCAAAGACTGTGTCCTGCAGTTTCCCAGAGTATCAGTAGGGGCGAGCCACGACAGCAGAACCCCTAGGAGATCCAACTTCACCGAGATCGAAATCCCTGGGTGCCTCCCGGATTACAGGTCCCCCCGTGATTGCCAGCCCCAAACTGGCTCCTCCTACCAGCTCTTCCCTGCCAAGGACAGGTCCACGGGAACAGGTCCTCCCAGGGATATGCCACACACCTCTCTCTATAAAGATCAGCCACTTTATAAAGATTGCATGGGGAAGGATTTAGCGTCTCTGTATCAGGACCACAAGAGTTTGTACATGGATCAGAGGGGATGGGTGAAAGAGAAGCCTTTATCATACCACGATCAGTCAAAGCTCTATAAGGACCAGTTCAGTAGCAAGCGGTGCAGGCTGTATAAGGAGCGATCCCCTTCAGTGCACAAGTCTGCCTTGTTCTATCCCTCTGCACACACACCCCAGTCTGAAGCTATGGCCTCTTGGGTTGTGGAACCCCCGGCGGGCACATCCGGAGACCACTCCCTCACTGCTCTACAGATTGCCAAGTCACTTAGCGAAGTGGACTTTCAGCCAGTGGACACTGAATACTCTGTCCCACGGAGGCAGGGTCAAGGAAGGGATCCTGGCTATGAAAGAACCTGCCGGACTCAAAGTGGCATCAGAGGCTGCATCTGGGAGAGAGAGGTAACCGCTGGAATACCGGCACATCTGCTTCTAGTTACCCAGCGTATATGTGACGTCCCTAAGGGTCACAGTCTAATGTAATAATGTCCTGCAGCTGAGCATCTCCAGGAATGGTTTTGCGTGGTTTTCCAAGTAAATCAGAAAATGATGAATTAGCATAGTTATAGCAAAATAAATAAATAAATCAGTAAATGAATAACACAAACTTCCACAACTTCAGCTTGAAAACATTTCAGTGCAATATAAGAAAGAGGTTAATTTTCAAGCAGGCCATAACTGTCCTTGATGTTTGCCAGCACACGTCATGTGATCAGAACTGCGTTTCTGTGTTTCACTTCCTGTCTGTAGGTGATGTCAGCTCACGGGGGCCCAGAAAATCTGCGGGAGATGCTCAGCTCTCTGGGGCTGCAGCGCTACACCTTGGGCCTCAGCCTCAAGGGCTGGGACAACCTGGAATATTTGAGGTGAGTGGGAAGTGATCGTTTACTCATGTAGCACCTCTCTTCAGTCTGTGCCCTGAGCAGATGGCTGAATTTCAGTTGTGGTCTTTGGGTTAGACAAACATGCATGCATTATCAGAATTATGTATCCCTAATTTAACAGTAGAAATCGGAGACAGTTGTGGGTTACTTGGTGCGTCAACAGATTATTCTTTATTTGTGGAAAAAAAAGAAAAACACTTCCACAAGAAATGAGCTATTTTTAATTTTGGCCAGTCTGATTCATTTTAAACACTGAGTATCACAGCAATATCAAAAATATTTTTAAATACAGTGAGGGAAAAAAGTATTTGATCCCCTGCTGATTTTGTAAGTTTGCCCACTGGCAAAGAAATGATCAGTCTATAATTTTTATGGTAGGTGTATTTTAACAGTGAGAGACAGAATAACAACAAAACAATCCAGAAAAATGCATTTCAGAAAAGTTATATATTGATTTGCATGTTAATGAGGGAAATAAGTATTTGATCCCCTATCAATCAGCAAGATTTCTGGCTCCCAGGTGTCTTTTATACAGGTAACGAGCTGAGATAAGGAGCACTCTCTTAAAGGGAGTGCTCCTAATCTCAGCTCGTTACCTGTATAAAAGACACCTGTCCACAGAAGCAATCAATCAATCAGATTCCAAACTCTCCACCATGGCCAAGACCAAAGAGCTGTCCAAGGATGTCAGGGACAAGATTGTAGACCTACACAAGGCTGGAATGGGCTACAAGACCATCGCCAAGCAGCTTGGTGAGAAGGTGACAACAGTTGGTGCGATTATTCGCAAATGGAAGAAACACAAAATAACTGTCAGTCTCCCTCGGTCTGGGGCTCCATGCAAGATCTCACCTCGTGGAGTTTCAATGATCATGAGAACGGTGTGGAATCAGCCCAGAACTACACGGGAGGATCTTGTTAATGAAGTCAAGTCACCAAGAAAACAATTGGTAACACACTACGCCTTGAAGGACTGAAATCCTACAGAGTCCGCAAGGTCCCCCTGCTCAAGAAAGCACATGTACAGGCCCGTCTGAAGTTTGCCAATGAACATCTGAATGATTGAGAGGAGAACTGGGTGAAAGTGTTGTGGTCAGATGAGACCAAAATCGAGCTCTTTGGCATCAACTCAACTCGCCGTGTTTGGGGAGGAGGAACGACCCCAAGAACACCATCCCCACCTCAAACATGTAGGTGGAAACATTATGTTTTGGGGGTGTTTTTCTGCTAAGGGGACAGGACAACTGCACCGCATCAAAGGGATGATGGACGGGGCCATGTACCGTCAAATCTTGGGGAGAACCTCCTTCCCTCAGCCAGGACATTGAAAATGGGTCGTGGATGGGTATTCCAGCATGACAATGACCCAAAACACACAGCCAAGGCAACAAAGGAGTGGCTCAAGAAGAAGCACATTAAGGTCCTGGAGTGGCCTAGCCAGTCTCCAGACCTTAATCCCATAGAAAATCTGTGGAGGGAGCTGAAGGTTCGAGTTGCCAAACGTCAGCCTCGAAACCTTAATGACTTGGAGAGGATCTGCAAAGAGGAGTGGGACAAAATCCCTCCTGAGATGTGTGCAAACCTGGTGGCCAACTACGAGAAACGTCTGACCTCTGTGATTGCCAACAAGGGTTTTGCCACCAAGTACTAAGTCGAAGGGGTCAAATACTTATTTCCCTCATTAACATGCAAATCAATTTATAACTTTTTTGAAATGCGTTTTTCTGGATTTTCTGTTGTTATTCTGTCTCTCACTGTTAAAATACACCTATCATTAAAATTATAGACTGATCATTTCTTTGTCAGTGGGCAAACGTACAAAATCAGCAGGGGATCAAATACTTTTTTCCCTCACTGTATGTAATTATAGAGCGACCTTACTAAAAATGCCCTTGACAGTATTTAACAAGCAAGCAGTAAAATTAAAACAATGAATGGCCAATATTTCAAAATTTTCAAAAAGGAGATTTTTTCTTAAAATAATTAATTTGCATTGGTTCATCTTTTAATCCAAACTAGAAAGGTGTTTTGATCAATCAGACACACTGGAACTTTGCTCTGTGTCACCAAGGTTTCATCTCTATGCCTTTGTGTGCATCAGTAACTGTGTTCATACTCAAGTCATGCTTTATTCTAACAAGGCATTCTGGGATTGTGGATTCTTAATTGATCCTGACTTTCTTCACAGTGGCATCACAGAACAGGATCTCCTAGCAGCTGGAGTGATCAATCCCTCTCACCGAAAAAGGATCCTGGAAAAACTGCAAAAATTCTGGGAATGATATGAATCCTGCAGAACTGGAAGTTATGGTGGAACTTGGAGATTCACTATAGTCTTTTCCTACTGGGGTTTGGAGGCTGGGATGAGGACATTTTAAGATCCATTGCTTTACAAATGATCAGACAGGACTGGCACTGGGTGAACTGATCAGAAGGCACTGCATTTGGAGAAGTCAGTAATTCTCCTGACGACTCAACCCACTTGTCATTTACCTCGAGGCAGTTTTCACTACTCGGTATCACATTCAGTATACAAAGCTGTTAATATAATCAAAACCATATGCTGAAATTATTTTTCCCAGAAAACTAAATTTCATCGACGATTTAAAAAAACAAATCTGTTTTAAATAAAAGACTCATTGCAGAGATTGATCTTATCTCCACTCTGTGTGATAAGCACCACGTGATTCCAGTTGCAACATCAGATTGATGTCCGTCTGATGTCTAATCAATCACAAGGAGGAACACAGCACACTGTTTGACCCGTTCTCACCCTGTTAAAAAATGTTTTGTAAATTGCCTTTAATATACTGCAGGCCTTGTAAAACACTGGAGATGAATTATATAGCATAAAATCGCAATTCAAATTTCCCAGCAAACATTTTTATGAGGGCTATAAGGCCTTTTAAGTTGTATTGACTGTTTGTGTACAAAACAGGGGCACCTTTGTCAGTTCCATCCAGCAACATACTTGACTTTGGCAGGTATGTTTGTCTTGTAAGAGGGAATCTACTTTCATCTATAATAGGCTGTGTCTTTGTGTTTTAACTGTTCACAAACCCTACAGACTTTCCAGTGCAATAGCAGATTGTGTTTCAAGTCTCTGTGTGAAGTCTACAATCCAGTGCATCCAGACTCAGTGAGTTTGTTTGTATTGAGACTGCTTTTGCTGCTTCATGACAGTATGGACTGAATTTGGCAAGGACCCATGTAGCTGATGAGTAAAGCAATTAAGAGTATAAGTCATGAGAACAGTCAGTCAGTCAGCACTCCACCCATTGCCAAATACTGCCTTGCTTACTTTTTGTTACGTATGCTGTAGTAAATTTGCCCTCAGAACATAACATAGGTTTGGGAGTTCATGAAGTTCTGTTTGATTTCAGCTGTCATTTGCTCTTGTGTTTGACAAGATGTACAGCTGTAGAGATTTAGTATTCTTCCAGAACAGTTCATCCAATATCATAGTCCATAAATGTCTCCTTTTGTTTGCTTTTGAGCTTCAGATAACACTCTGAACAGAGGGTGTGTGGGAGCTTAACATCTTTATGGTAGTGTCTGGTGTTGGCACAATACTAAAGTACCGGGCATGTAGGTATACTGTAACAAAAAGTATAGAATAGTATTAATACTTTACAGACTTGTTGGTTAATCTCTGTGTAGTTCAGTACCTGCTATTTTTCCTTAACATTGTGATTTGAACTGATTTGAAACAATGATGTTCCTTTTTTCTCACCTGTCATTTATATTTCAATGGATCCAATCCTGGCAAGTTATTTTTTTAAAACGATTCAGATGTCAGTCCACTGTGTTTACTTTGAAGGTGTTGGCTGGAATCTGTCAAGGGGAGGGTGTCACCAAGTTTGCTGTGTGTCACTTGTACAACGTGTCTGTCACATCCTGCTCTACATTGGCTCACAGACCTGGTACATCTCAAACTCACAGCCTCTGGAGACTGTCCTCCAGTTATCAGCTTGTCAGTTTTAGCCTCACTTCTGCTTGATGTGGTCTGCAGTTATAAAGATATTGTGGCCTACAATGGGTGCCTAAACACTTTATTAAGGCTCTGTTTAATAAAGGTTTAATGGTGACTAATATACACTCACCTAAAGGTTTATTAGGAACACCTGTTCAATTTCTCATTAATGCAGTTATCTAACCAACCAATCAAATGGCAGTTACTTCAATGCATTTAGGGGTGTGGTCCTGGTCAAGACAATCTCCTGAACTCCAAACTGAATGTCTGAATGGGAAAGAAAGGTGATTTAAGCAATTTTGAGCGTGGCATGGTTGTTGGTGCCAGACGGGCCGGTCTGAGTATTTCACAATCTGCTCAGTTACTGGGATTTTCACGCACAACCATTTCTAGGGTTTACAAAGAATGGTGTGAAAAGGGAAAAACATCCAGTATGCGCCAGTCCTGTGGGCGAAAATGCCTTGTTGATGCTAGAGGTCAGAGGAGAATGGGCCGACTGATTCAAGCTGATAGAAGAGCAACTTTGACTGAAATAACCACTCGTTACAACCGAGGTATGCAGCAAAGCATTTGTGAAGCCACAACACGTACAACCTTGAGGCGGATGGGCTACAACAGCAGAAGACCCCACCGGGTACCACTCATCTCCACTACAAATAGGAAAAAGAGGCTACAATTTGCACAAGCTCACCAAAATTGGACAGTTGAAGACTGGAAAAATGTTGCCTGGTCTGACGAGTCTCGATTTCTGTTGAGACATTCAGATGGTAGAGTCAGAATTTGGCGTAAACAGAATGAGAACATGGATCCATCATGCCTTGTTACCACTGTGCAGGCTGGTGGTGGTGGTGTAATGGTGTGGGGGATGTTTTCTTGGCACACTTTAGGCCCCTTAGTGCCAATTGGGCATCGTTTAAATGACACGGCCTACCTGAGCATTGTTTCTGACCATGTCCATCCCTTTATGACCACCATGTACCCATCCTCTGATGGCTACTTCCAGCAGGATAATGCACCATGTCACAAAGGTCGAATCATTTCAAATTGGTTTCTTGAACATGACAATGAGTTCACTGTACTAAACTGGCCCCCACAGTCACCAGATCTCAACCCAATAGAGCATCTTTGGGATGTGGTGGAACGGGAGCTTCGTGCCCTGGATGTGCATCCCACAAATCTCCATCAACTGCAAGATGCTATCCTATCAATATGGGCCAACATTTCTAAAGAATGCTTTCAGCACCTTGTTGAATCAATGCCACGTAGAATTAAGGCAGTTCTGAAGGCGAAAGGGGGTCAAACACAGTATTAGTATGGTGTTCCTAATAATCCTTTAGGTGAGTGTATACTGTATATATGTATATATACAATTTATACATATATAGACTCCTTCAACCTTTGCCAGCTGTTAAAATGTGTGAGAACCTGCTGCTGGCATTCTCCCTTTGTGTATAATAATACTTACAAAATGTCTTAACTGCCTTAACCACTGGCCAAAAATAATGTTAATAAAAGGAAGGAATGGCGTAGAGGCCACTGTGTAACAATCTTGTACTGTAGATTTATTTGAAACTTTTAGTACTCTTAAAATATATACATATATATATATATATATATGTCTATATGTATATTTTGTGTACTGGGTACCCCTCAAAAATACATACTTTGATTTTGAGCATTGTTTTTATTTTTACTGCGCTGCTGTTTCTCATTTCTGGGTAGTGTACAATATTACAGCTCCTTGATCAGGATCCTTAGATCCAAGTAGCCAAGCTTTACTATTTCAACTACTATTCTTAGCTGTAGATTCCACTTCCACCCAGAACATACTAACCTTCATTAGAAGAGGACAAGACAGGCATATATTATCTCCTTGACATAAGTGTGGTTTTTATCTGTTTCCAGGAAGAGAAGTGCAAGTGAAAGTGCATGAAGGGAGTTTTAATGATTTACTGCTTTTAAAAATTGACCAATGGGCTCTGGAGGGTAAATTCCAGTTGACTGATGACATTGAGGTCATTAAACCACTTAACCAGAGTGAGACACTTTCACCTAACAGAGAGGAACCACAGGTCTGAGTAAAAGCCTTTTTAAAGAGAGTTCAAGTCCATTTTGATAAAAAAATAAACAAAAGTTATGCCTTTGTGCTGAGTCCATATGTGTTTAGGCTTGTAATGTACCCATAGATGTTTATTCAACTTACTGTTTACATAGAAACCCTTATTTCAGTTTGCTTTCTTGTTCTTTCTTCACAACATTTCTAGAACTTCCTCAAAAGGAAACTGGAAGGGTTATTTGGTATTATCGCTGCATTGAATCTGTCTGAAGTCTCTAATGAGGCTTATTCTGTGTGCACAGCATTCCCACAAGCTTGGTTAAACAAGTCATGGCCTTAAACTCCTGCAAGTCCTACACTGGAGTGTATTCAATATAAGCCATAGACACAAACATTACATTAAATGCAGGACTTCAAAAGTAGCATTGATTAAACTTTTGGTGAATTGTTTAAACAAAAACAACAACAACAATAATCTGCTGCCTAGCGTCCTTTCTTACGCAATGGATTTTGCAATCTCTGTTACTGCAATTTTTGTATAGGAGAGGTAAAAAGGAAGATGGAGAAAGACTGTACAGGGAAAGCATGGGGTGGTGGGGGTGAATTGGTGGTGAGAGGAAACAGAAATGGGTTGATGCCAATGAAAGGAGAAGAAGAGACGGAGAGAGTGTAAGAGAGAGTGTCAGCTAGCATAGTCGTGCACATTGCACCATGAAGGTATTCGTCTCTGAAGGCAATGTTCAGTGCTCTGCCCCCCACACACATTCCAGCACTGCTGCCCCTGCAACACACAGCACTGCTGAATAAATTCTCTTTAGTCTCTTCAACAAACTGAACAAAAACAACAAGAGTCATGGCACCTCATAAACTAGCTGTTAGACAAAATCACTCTGAGGATCTCCATGGCATACACATAGGTAATTAATTGGTACTTGGAAAACAATTGTAGCCCTAATCCCCAAATCTATAAAATTCCAACTCTATCCATACTAAACACACACACACATATACAGTACATATAACATTTGTTTGTAAGGTAAAACCAGTAAAACCAGAAAACTGTCCATTAAACAATAGTTGCTCAGATATATTTTGTATCTCAGCCATCACTGCTTCCACCTCTAGTTTCAGCCATGGGTGATGAATTCGTGACATGAGTTGTTTTCAAAGAAAGCCAGTTGGGCCTTATTCAGTGATTCTAATCTATTGTATTAAACTAGAAAGAGAAGTCACAGCCAGTCTGCATTTCAGGTTAGTCAGCAAATGAACTGCAACAACAGAATAAATGCTATTGCAGGAATTGCAGACTCAAAGCTTCTTTTCAAACTTTTCCATCACAAACCACTTCCAAGTTGTCCGGGGCATTAAGAGCATATGAACCACTTGATAGAGATATTTGGTTTAGATTGTGTGTGTGTGTGTGTATCCTGGCAGTATACTCTGCCATGGCAACACCCAAAAACATGGCATAATTTGACTGTTCATGGGTGCTCCAGTATACTGTCCCATGCAGAGGACCGCAATGTGGTGCTAGTTGATGCAAAATGGTGAAAGCAAAATCAATTTGGGGCACTGCATAACATTCAGCAATTAGTAGGCAGGTAATTTGATTAATATATTGGGTATGCAATATATTGTGAATGTTTTTCGGTTTCTGTCATTCTGTATTTTCTGCAAATATGTGATTAGACACAATCGTACAGATATATTCTTCATGCATTGCAAAATATGGTGCATACAGATTTTCTCTCACGTAACTGGCTTAACCCTGTTTGATATGTGATGATGGACTACTTCATAGACTGCAATTAAATATATTAAAAGTACACAAGCATTGTTAGTACAATGATATATGTAAAGATTGTATTAATAGGAAAGCTAACTGATGCAGATCTTGTCATTTGGCAAACAGTCTTTGACACAAAGATTACCGTTAAGATTATAAATAGGTAAGCAATTATCCACATATGGGTTGGCAAGCAAACATGCGTCCACACAGTATGAATTCCCAGTAAGTGAACATGACAGATGACAAAAAGATTAAATGTTTTGGAAAGGCATGCTGGATACTTCAGCTCCTGAGTCCCGGTAAGAGAACAGTGCCGGCTGTGATTTTGTGAACTTGTGGAAGTTTTTTCCCCCTTTTCCCTGGCTTGGCTTTTATGTTGAAACTGTGTATAATTATGTCATTGCTGTACAGGGGAAAGCTGCAAAATGAAACCTTATCTCACATTAGTCATCTCATCTTTCATTTACTTTTCACTGGGATTCTGATGTACAATTTCAAATAATCATCTGTGTCTGGACAGAATCAATATATTTCTTTATATCTAAACTGATGCCACTTTCTTTTCTTTCCTTGGCTAAAAATTAACTTACATAGATCGCATACAGGAAAACAACTTTAAGGCTGTTTGCTGTGTCTAACCTTTGAAAAGTCCATAAACTGTTATTGCGACACACAATCTTCATAACCACGGCAGCTGTAAATACAATCAGGGAAAAGTGATGATAATTGTGTTGAAATGAGAGGGGGATAATGGGGGGTGGCTGAAGCAAAAGATGAAAGACTATTGTTATTGACTGTGTCTCAGCTTCATTGTGTGCCTATTAGCTAAACTCAAGACATATAAGCATTGCTTTACACTTTACACTTCAGTTTGCATTTTTAACATTTTAACATTTAACAGTTTCAATGAGGATTCTAAGGATAATATAACCCAGTATATTACCACAGACTGGCAAAAGAAAATCCCTGCATATCATTAATAGAACAAAGAAAGGAGAACTGCTACTTTTGCTTTTATTTCCATAGACCTTTTCTTGGCAGAAATACAATAACATTGTATAATCTGGTGAGGTTAAAGACCAATTTTGTGTTATTGTTTAAGTTTTACATCAGATAATATATATTCCTAGTGAAATCTAAAACAAAAATCAAAATGGCGTAGACTAGACGAGGAACTTTTATTTTTTAGGGAACTGATAGATACCTTACTGTTGTGTTTTGACTTAAATCATGGTAAAACTTTTTAGTCCCATTAGGTGACAAGGAACACAATACTGGATGTCATTCATGACCAAAAATGGTCATGAATGACATCCAGTATTGTGTTCCTTGTCACCTAATGGTTGCCAAGTTGTACCACACTGTCTTTTCCTTGTTTGCATATTATAAAGGAGTTACAATGTATATAAGTAAGAGCAAACCTGACAATCCTGCTTTCTTTGTTTTGATGATGTACATAAGACTTTTTTTGCTAATATGTGGTAATGTAATGTGTTATGTTATCTTCAGAATAGTGAACAATTTTGTGTTAATGATTATGAAAAACGTTGCATGTTGACTCGTAAAATACATGTGCTTTCCCCCCTCATATCAGGCTGCACACTGTGTGTGCCAGGTTCAACATGAATGCAGAGAAGAGAGAATTTAGGAGCAATATGACAGACCATAAAACTATAAGTTACTAAAACCATTGAATCACATATACTTTACTTATACACTCCTGAGAACACATAAAATACAAATAACCCTTTGAACATTTTGTTTCAGGCTAGGGTTAGGGCTAGAGTAGAAAGTGTATTTGGGCTTCCAGTCAGATTAGGATTGCTTTCATTGTAAATTAACTGAATCAGCGGCAGATTTGTATGGGCCCTCTCTGAAATACGGCACAGATGAAAGAGATTGGCATTGTATGCATATTAAAACACACACAAAGCAAATCACTTTAATAAACTCTCTAAACTGGAAACAAAACGGGAGTGTGAGGTAGTACCAATGGCACTCCAGCTCAAATTCTTCAGTATTGCCAACTTTGGGTAACTTAAATGTGAAAAATGGGGAACTTTTTTCTGGGCTCCAGATTGTGTTTCAATGTTTTCCTGCATTTTTGCTTTGAAATCATACATCATCAGAGGATCACTGGAAAAGCATGATCTGAATAAACTCTAATACGAGTAAGTCTGCCTTGGTTAAACAGAAGTCTTGGTTTGTTCCAACTCATGTTTTGTCGTCCTCCACGGTAACAGTAGGAACTGTGTGATCAATAGTAGACCATCTCGTTTTTCGAAGTCGAGTGGGCGGACTGGAGGAGACAGGGAGGAGGTGTTTCCTTGGCAGACAGACAGTTTGTTACGCATATACACTTCGGACGGAGCCGCTACACTCCCATTCACTGTGCATGTCAAAGCTGGCCGCTTACAACACTCTCCTGGCTTCCCAGCGGTGCGCGGAGAGCATGGCCGGGGTGTGACTGCGCGGCGCACAGCGGGTAAGTTCATTCACTGTGATCATCTCTTCTCACTGGTGAGGTGCCTGTGTTTACACGGTGTACTCTCTGTTCGAACCGAATGGAGGCTGCAGGAGTTCTATTCGAATGCGGTTACATGTTGTTTTCCAGTTGTGGCACTGTTGCTTACAAACTATGTCATAATACATCTGGATAAAAGGCTGATTTCATTTTACTCCATAGTTTAAAAGTAGCTTTGTTATTATTACTACGCCTTAATGACTGACAACACTCTTTGTCAATGTTTTAATTATGTAGTAATACTTACCACCAATAACAACAATAACAATGATATCTAAAGTGTTCAACACACTTTTTTAAATCAGTTATGATTCAAGTTACTATATATAAGGCAGGACATGATGAAAACTGGCCGTTTGGTCAGACTGTACACACTGATCCAATTTAAAACACTTTATTGAACTGAAACGCACAGTAACTGCTATTGAACAGGTTCCTGCATCCAAAGTGCTGTTTAATAGGGAAAAAAGGACACACCAAAACACTTCTGCGTGCAAATCAGTGGGGCAATCACTGTGCGTGGTTAGTCTCCGGTAATTATTTAATGGTATATCCTTTTGTATTTTAACGCAAACACTGTAGATACATTGTGTGTGTGATTTCCCGAGAAGAGAATTACGCCCGCGGTCGGCTGTTTTCTTAGCGCACACAATGCCATAATGGCCTGACTCACAGCAGCTCTACAGTACGAGCTGTTAATGGGGCGCTGGAGTAGCTGTTGCATTCCTCTATGCCTGGGCACTTAGCGAACAGATCTGGCAAGATAAATGAATGATACCAGACGTGTTATCATATAATGTCCCATGACATCAATTATCATATTATGAAATAGTGTATCCCGATCGCTCTATTTTGAAATCAGTTTGCTTTGCTTTATTATCAACATTTAAACTGCGATTTAAAAAGCTTGGTTTCTGAAAGTAAGGATAGATCAAATAGGGGATGTAGTTATGGAAAAGAGGATTTTATTTTTATAAAAAAAAAAGGTAAAACTTGTTTAGTTGGTATTAGAATAAAGCAATAAGTGTTGGAAGTCCCCTGCTATATATATTTTGATTTGTTTCTGGTGGGGTCTGTATTTCTGTGGGACACACAGTAATTACTGTCACTTCTGTTGTTCTGCTGTTTTTAGGTGTGTTTTTTTAGAACCACTTCAAAAGATCCACTCCCATGCAAGATGGACATGGACCTCTTCACCAATGATTTCTACCCCCAGGAGAAGAATGAGTCCTTGCCTTTCCCGATTCCAGACGGCAATCAGAGCTGTCGATTTAATGAGGAGTTTAAGTACATCCTGCTGCCCGTCTCTTACGGCCTGGTGTTTGTGCTGGGGCTGCTGTTGAACTCCATGGCCCTGTGGATGTTCCTGTGCAAGATGCGTCCCTGGAACCCCAGCACGGTGTTCATGTTCCACCTGGCGGTCTCAGACATGCTGTACGTGCTCTCGCTGCCCACGCTGGTCTACTACTATGCCAACCGCAATGACTGGCCCTTTGGGGTATGGCTGTGCAAGATTGTGCGCTTTCTCTTCTATGCCAACCTCTACTCCAGCATCCTCTTCCTCACCTGCATCAGTGTGAACCGCTACCTGGGCATCTGCCACCCCATCTCCTCACTCAAGTGGATCAAGGTTCGCCACGCCCACCTCGCCAGCTTTCTGGTGTGGGTGGTCGTCACTGTGTGCCTCTTCCCCAACCTGTTCTTCGTCACCACCAGCCAGCGAGACAATGACACGCTGTGCCACGACACCACGAGGCCCGAGGACTTCAACGAATATGTGAACTACTGTTCAGTCATCATGGTGCTGCTCTTTGTGATCCCCTTCCTGGTCATCGTGGTCTGCTACTACCTCATGGCTAGGACATTGTGCCGACCCAGGGCAGGCGTCTTGTCCTCCTCTAAGCAAGGAGGTGGCAGCTATTCCCGCCGGAAGTCCATTAAGCTGATCATCATGGTGCTGGTGGTCTTTGCCCTCTGCTTCGTCCCGTTCCACATCACCCGCACCCTCTACTACACCTACCGTGTGCTGGACGCCGACTGCACGGTCCTCAACGTCATCAACTTCAGCTACAAGATCACCCGCCCCCTGGCCAGCGTTAACAGCTGCATTGACCCCATCCTCTACTTTCTGGCTGGGGATCACTACCGTGCCAAGCTGATGCGAGCTGTCACTGGACAGTCCCAGATAAATATTTTGCAGACAGTGCGGCAGCGGCCCAACCATGAGCTGGCTGTGATCTACAAGAATCCCAAAGTGGAAGAATGTAAGGGGTCTGCTTCATCAGCAGGAAATTTGACTAAACAGAATAATTGTAGCTGAAATAAAAGTCAAAAGTGACATAGTGGATAAGGTTTAGGAGACAGGAGAAGGAGAAGGCTGGGTTGCAGTCTTGTTTATAAATGAGTCTTGCAGGAGCTGTAAGACATGTAGTTTCATTTGGCATTTGTCATTCCGTTAAGATGGCTGCAACCCAATTTATAGAACACAGGCCTTGGATTTGCCACATAGCTGCATGCTTTTCAGGATATTTCAGTAAGGGCTTAAATCCAAAAGAAAACACTGGATTATAATAACATAAATATATATACATAGGATAAATCCACCAGGGGGTGAAAATAATAAAAAGTGACAGCCAAAAGAAAAAAGTGAAAAGTGATATATGTCTTGGTTTTGCACATTTTCAAATTATTATCACTCCTAATAATATCACCAAGCGAGGGTTCTGAGTATTCATCCTGCTGCAGCTTCCCTTGCTGGGTATGTCAGACATGTCTCGCAATATCTGTTTTGTTTTTTAGAACTCATTAACAGCCCAACACCCCTGCAATAAAGACACACTACTGCAGGCAGACATTGGGGAGAGCAGGGGCCACTGTTCTTGGCTTAAGCCAGTCATAGAGCCCTAGATTTCTGAAGGGGGTAACAATTGGCTACTGTGTGCCTCTGACCTTTGACCGAGTTACCCCCTCCATTCATGCGTCTGAGGAATTTGAATACAAAGCTTGTTATTTACACACTTCAGGGCCTTTATACAGAAGAGAAGGACATTATATAACTCTCTGAGCCGAGTCAGCTAGTCCAGGAAATGAAGACATTGTGGCAAAGCCAGACAATTTGCGCAATTCAATGATCCCATTAGCCTTTCCACCGATGGCTTTAGACAGCCTCTACTTATACAGAAGAATATGCAGTAATAAGATCAAATGTGAAATAATGTATTTCAAACAGGATAAAGCTAATTTAAACCATAAACCATTAGGAATGAGAATTCAACATTTCCTAGTGAAAATAAATCAATATCTGATATCTTTGTACCTAGAAATTGATTTATTTATTTGAAAAATCAGTGTGTCCCTAAGGTGTTGCTTAAAAGCAAAATTGCTGTGAAGTTAACCTGCACAGATATCTGAGAAGATCCCCTCTTCTCTGCCTTTTCATGAAGTTCATTTATGTTAAAAGTTTTAAGGGTTTATCAATACGTTTACAAAGGGGACAAAAAAAATCCAGCACAAAACACAGACATTTCTCGTTGCTGGTTGCGAAGTGCACTGTTTTCCGTCAATAGAAACATACTCTATTCCATCAGGAGGGATAAGACCTTCTCCAGCTGTTTTTTAAAGAGCACCACAGCTGTCTGCTGGAGAAAAGAAGCTAGCCCTGACAAAGGGGCTGAGGGGGGGTATGTACAATACTGCTTTCCCCGCCCACGCTTGGCTGGGTTTTCATAGACATGCAAGTGACTTCATTTCCAGGAATGAATTCGGCCTGCGACTGGGCAAATCCTGCTGGACAACACTGAGGCTTGATCTGCAATGGATTTAAGAGCCACCTGCTTTCACTCTTCATCCCGCCATCAGGCAAAGCAGAGAAAACAGGAAAACTACTTCCCTGCTTTCATTTTAGTCCACCTTTCTATCTGAGCTCCAGAGATCCATGGTGCGAGACAGGAGGTGAGGATATACTGAGCTTTCTATCCCCAATGAAACTAGAAAAAAACGTGCGGTGAAAAGGCTCAGTTTGTCCCCTCCGTCAGTGGGTACTCCACATGACCAACTTGAAAGCTATAAACCAGGGGTTTGTAAGGTCTTGTCTTCAGGGGCCACAGTAGTTTGTTATAGAACATATACTACTTCTAGATTATTTAATCTGTTGGGTGTTTTTTCAAGAGCATTTATAGATAACTATTGTTCTTATTTCTAAAGCTCAGAGGAGCTTGTTGTATTTGTGAACATCTTCAATGAAGTCAGCCATATAATTTCAGATCACTCTCTGAACTCACAATGACTGGAAACAAGCAGCTGCAAAAAGTAAAATCATTTAGCAGATGTATTATACGTTACTTCCTGTGTTAACTAAAGGTTAAATGTGCTATTTCTGTCATGCAAGAAATGAAGTATTTCAAAAGGCAGCTCTGTCCTGCGGTCTGGGCTGTGCATTGTCGCATGATCATTGTTGTGGACTGTTTTAACAGCGTCAGCAGTATTGTTTCAGTGATTCAGTATAGTAAAAATTGTACATGTGAATAAATCATGTAATAGTACTAAACAAAGTTGTTATATTAAATATATATCCTTATTAAGCTAGACAGCATCTCTTTGCACATTAACAAATAGCCAGTCCTACAAAAATGTTTTTGATGTGTATGTCAGGTTCCTGTTATAAGTAAATAAAGCTGTATTTTTGTAAAAAGCTTCTTTTTTTATTAAATGAAAGCTATGGTCAGCATGAGTCTATATGTTCTTACAGAAAGTATCAGGATCTAACATAGAAGATGAAAAAATAATTAGTAATGCTGTATTTGGAAATGGCTAGAAACATATACAAATATTATTTTTAAACAATATTGTGTGTATTTTATATGTAATGGCATGTTGTGTAGTTGGACATTGTACAGCCTCAGAGATGAAAAATGCAATTGGTAATTCGCTATTTTTATTATTTTAAAAGTGATCAAGAAAATCAATTCAGAAGTAAGTTATCTTTGAGGGAGTGTCTGAGAAAAGCTTGATGAGATTGTTTGCTGTAACAACACATGGGCAAGCAGGTCCCAAGGAAGTCTAAAATGGAGAAAAGCAGCCAAAACAGGAAGTAACTTTCTCACATTTCCTGCCCTGCACTGGAGAGAGCACTGGGTGTCTCCTTTTCTGAGTTTTAGCCATCCTCTGAGTGTGGCAATCACTCCCTCATTAAAGCCAAAAATATACTGTCATGGGGAAAATACAGGTCATCGTCTAACTAGGATTATTTTTGTTCTGTTAATATAAAAAGGAAGTCATAAATCAACTAAATCAATTGTCCTAATTAACAGCATTGGAGGATCAGCCCTAAAATATCTTTAGTCTTCATGCACAACCTCTCCAGGCTAGATATAGGGTTTTCACTGAACCTTCAGCTTCAAAACACCTAGATTAACAATGTATACAGCACAGGGATTCATACTACTTATTGTAAACTATAAGGATAAAAGTCTAATGTGTAACCTCATGTCCAATACCGTCTCATGCTCTAAAACTGAAATGTATTGAGTGTTTTCAGTGTCTTAGGATGGGTGACCTTTGTACAATGTGCTGGGAGAGCTCTATTTACTAGTAGACATTTTCTGTAGGATATGTTACACCCCTTGTAATATCCTTGACTGAAAATGATATCACATATATTTGGAAAAACTTCCAACAAACTTCTGCTTTATAGATACTCTTTAATGGTCAATTACTAAAAGCCTCAGAAGAACATTCTGACATTGATCAATCATCCAAATTGCACTGTGTTCAAATGTCCTGTTCCACAGCTTCTCAGTGAAGTAAAGAGTTGTTACATTGATGAAAAATATAAATGTTCCATGTTAATTAAAAACAACAGCATTATTCTAGTTTTACAGTAAAGTGCACAGGCTCTTAAAACAGTACAGAACAGCGCTGTAACAGTATTTCATTGTTTAATGGAATTTTTGTAAATACAACCAGTGGCTTTGTTACGCCCTCTTGTGGACAAACACGGTAAGGGTGTTTAGACTGTTAGGAAATACAGTATTAAGCATTATTTCCTTAATTATAGTTATTATTAATATTATGTTTACAGTGTTGTAGATTACGACTAAATGTTTGTTTACACCTGTGAGGTGTTGGGAGCTGTTCTTGTTCAGAAAAGGAAGTGTGTTCTACAGTTTCTGAGATTGTTGCTTCAAAAAATATTTTGAAACTAGACGTTTGTTAGTTTGTCATGCAATGGCAGCCTCTGACCTGTAGGTGTCACCATTGTTTTCCTAGTTTACATTGCTTCTTCTATATTGACAGTATTAGTAGCAGTGGTAGTAATGATAAAATGAATGCTAATAGTTTAATGCAGGCATACACTCGCTTGTTTATTTACTTATATACCTCATATACAAACATTACAGTGCGAACACAAGTTTGCAAGTCGTTTTTTGATAGTATGTTGTGCATAACATGTAAAAGCAATAGAATGTCGTAAGTCATAGCAACACATAATATATTTAGTAAAGGACAGGTGCAAACCAGTGCCTTGGGCGTGTGTGGTTGACACCAGTGTGTCCTGACCCACAAACAGTAACAAGCGGCGCATCGTTACTTGATTGCGCCTGCGCATTTTGGGCTGTTGAAAACCACAATTTGCCATCACCTCCCAAATTACGGCTTGACTTCACAATTAAGGTATGTATTAAGTCCTAATACATGCACTTTACACCTAGGCTAGGGTACCCGCATTTTCACTCCTTTCATTATTATTATTATTATTATTATTATTATTATTATTATGTTGTTGTTGTTGTTGTTGTTGTTGTTGTTATTGTAGTGTTTTGTATGAGCAACGTTAAGTATGCTATTCTATTCTATTCTATTCTATTCTATTCTATTCTATTCTATGCCTATTCTAATAAAATGTGCAAAACAATCCGTAAAGCAAAACAACACAAACGAAGAAAGTAAGAGCACGCTACATTGCAATTCATGTGAGCTGTACCTTCAACATTTTCAATAAATGTATGTATACAATTATTTTTCAAGTTATGTTTTTCTTCCAATATGGAGAGAAACATTTCTTGCCGGCGTGACATGGAAAAGGAAAGCTGTAAAGCAAGTGCAAACGTGTATCAATAATTGAACAGGTGAAGTAGATGGCACACTTCACTGAAATTAAAATGCATTCATGCCATTTGTTTATTTTATTATATATAATTTAATCATAATCACGCGTTTACGGTAGATAGGCCTACATATATCCCTGTGTGAGAAACAACACAGCTGAAGAGCAGGCCTATGTCGCGATTCTGCTGTTTATAGATAAACTAATATTTTGCCTTATTACTCGTCATATGTTGCATTAGAAGATTCATGCCCTGCTGAAACATCTGTCCAGCGGTGGTGTCGTCAGTCAGCTGGGGTCAGAGAGCCCGGGTCAGACACTGGTGCCTTATGTGATGGCTGTATGATTTAAGGGCCAAGGGCTAATATTAGCCAGTTTTACACCATACATCCTATTGGCCGATTTGCTGGACTGGACCCCAACTTAAATCTCGATGTAGTAGTGGGATTTGCCACGTCCAACTAGGAATCTGTAATTCTCGGTTGTGTAACTGTGCCTCTCACTTACTGCACCTACAGCCTACAGACCGGTCATCTCTAATGCCATCTTGATGAAGCCCCAGTGGGCAGTGCATGAAATTAATTATATTTCTGATCGGTTCCCATCTCCCTTCTTTGCATCACTGGAGGTCGGCCGGTAAAAGGTCACAGCAGCAGAGCAGGCCAAAACATACAGAAAAGGTCTGGTGAATATATATATATATATCTGAGAGACACACAATGAGTCGGGAAAGGTGCAATGCACTGACAGGCTTTTCAGAAAATGGAGTTGCTAGAATTATTGGTATAGTCTACAAAATATAATATGCACAGTTTGGGATCATCGGTGTGATTCAGAGAAATAAATGACAGGCACAATTTAGAAACTGTTACCTTTTGCAAAGATATTGTCCTCTGGCAGGGACTGCCTTTTTAGGTTTGCACAGTGCAGACGAAAGTGCTCAAATGTGGGCAAGTCTTATGATACTTCTGCTTGTTTTTCCAGTGCCTGGGTGATTGTAGTAGACGTCTACAGGGAAATCAGTAAAAAAAATGTTTGCAGGTTTCACGCGGTATAACGCATTCAGGATATCCCACACTTGGTGTTGGCTGCTGCAAAAGAGCCTGCAGCTTTCAAACATTGAACAGCTTTGCAGTGGGGGTCTTACCTCTTTCTCTCCCTTCTCGATGATACTTCTTTGCCATCACTCAGACAGTGGATGTCTCTCTTCAGTCTGCAGGTGCGTGGGACACTACTACACTTTTGCCCGTGTCTTCTTCAGAATTTGGGCCATGGAAACCTAGACTTGGGGAAGGTTCTGGATTTATCGGTTAGTATAATTGAGATCTTTGAAAGCCTTGGATTCATATTGTTCTGTCAGTCACTCTCTTTTTGTTTGGCTGTTAGAAGAAGTTAACTAACCATAACACTTTAAAAAACTAAAAAGGATCCTTAAACGAGGCCTAAAGTGGTCGAAAATTGTTATTTGTGGTTGGCGTCTGTAGTCAAAGATTGAATAGTGTGTGTGCTTAGCATTTAGTGCTTCTGCAAGGTCTCAGCATCCATTTGTTATTTTTGTGTGGTTTTTTTATGCCGCATGCTAAATGTTTCTGAATAGGTTGTTCTGTGTTTGCATCGTTACACATCCCACAACAATGAGTGAAAATAATTAACAGTCTGTAAAAGATTAACGATTTGCACATCGTACCTTGGATTTATTGTAAGATGTGAGTGTGTATATATATATATATATATATATATATATTTTTTTTTTTTCAAACCATAAAGTGGTGAAAATAAGTGTGAAAAACTGAGCAGATTTGGCACGTTTTGCTGTCCAGAGTAATAAAATAACACTGTTTTAGATTTACCATGCCACATTTTGCCCCACTGTACACTCACTTATCTGTCCTTCCCAGATAGTTGTGTACTGTTCAAGATTTGTCCCATCACTTACAATCCAAAAGTGAACATGGATAATTAAAAACGGATGCCTAAAGTCACTGTATGTCCAGATTCTCTTTACCTTGTACTGATTGAGCTTATCAGTGGATGTATCCAAGCCACTGAGCTGAGAAGGACCGTGCTCCGCTTGGACGGTCAGTGCCTGACCCCCTGGGCTCCTGTCTCACGAGAATCAGCAAGCATTGTGACACACAGTCCACACCTGTTGCATTTAGCATGTGGTATGCGACTGGGCCCTGTCCGAACTGACAAGCTTCTTCCGTTAAAGTGAAGAAACAGGGGCAGGCTGTGGATTTATTGTGACGAGGACGTTGGGAGCCGCTGTGGGTCTGAGTAGGGGCTTTCTCCTGTAGAGGGTAAAGATTAGGTGTTTGTCAGAGCTGCAGATTAGTCAAGTGTCGCCTGCAGGTCTTCTGCTGTAAGAAGGGCAGGTAATGCTTTTGCCGCGGTTAGGGCGGAAGGAGTGGGTTGGCAAGTGGTAAGGCTTTAACTAAGTGATAAGGCAGTATTAGGGCCGAGGTGTAGGGCAATGTGGACGTGGAGCGGGATCTCGGGGACTGCATTGTGTAATGAGAGAATAGTGCAGTGAGGTAATGCATGCTGCTGTGATCTAGCAGTTTGAGCTGAGGGACAGGGCAGCACTATGGACTAGTAATTAGAGATAAGGGACTGGAATGCATTTTAGATTAGAGGTCAAAGCAAAAGGGCTGGTAGGCAGCGTGGTACACTGGTTATCAAACAAGGCCTGTAGCTCCAGTTAGATTTAGGCTGTGACTGTTAATGGACCTACCAGGTGAGGGGTCTGTAGGCCTCTTCCTTGAAATCAGATGTGGGCTGATGAAATTCTACCTTATTGAATTCAAATTTAAATTTAAAGCTTAAAAAAATATATATCAAGAGAGGAAGAATCTTCAAACTTTAAAGCCGAGGACCCACATTGAAGTGTGGGCTACATCATAATCACTAATGTGTTTAGGGCTTATTCATATGGTTTCTGCACTCTTGTTAAAAAAAAAAAAAAAAATTAAATGAAGGATTTCAAGGACACGTGGGTTAGAATTTAATCAGAGAGGCTGAGAGCGGAGTAGAAGAGTGACATAAAGAGGAGAGAAGTCCATTATTTCCCTGAAAAGGAAGCCGATGGCTTTCATGGTCGCTATGGGAACCGGCCTTTATTTCGCAGTCGAACCTGTGATAAGGTACTTCACAGGACTAAACGCAATTATTGTGAGGTAAAAAGGAAAATATTGCTTTTCAACACTAATAAATGTTAGATATTGATTGGCAGGGAGATGAATGTAGAGCCACAACCTAAATGTTTCGCTGTTTCTCTCAGACCGCTGTAGAAATTGTGAATTTTAATGTAAATTACCTTTGTGGGTGCCAAGACCTTTTCCTGATTGGTCTGTGGCTGGCTCAGAACTTGCGGGGGCCAAGGTGTTTGGACTTTTTAGACCTCGTTGACCTGTGTTCTGCTTTGTCTTTTTTTTTTTTAATCAAGAAAAATGTTATACACACAGCTATACGCACATACAAATCATTAAGGAAAGTTTTAGCAGTAGCATGTATTAAGAATAAATCACTTATTGTCACATTCTGTTTAAAAGACTGAACAAAAATGACACAAGTGTAAGGAGAACAAAGTGCGAAGGACAAGTATGTTTTAGCATCCAAACTCCGCACATTTTTGTCCATTTATTATTTAGTTATTTATTTATTTTCCAACTCTCCGGTCCCCTGTGTTTTCATTTGGAGTGTAAAGCTCGGGTGTAAAGTGGTACGAAGTAATGAAGACGTCTCAGAATGATTTCAGTTATTTCCGAAAGATTGGTCTCTAATACTCACTGTCTCTGTGCTGAGTGAGAGGCTCAGTTGGCTCCATTGTGGCTGTTGGCCAGCGCCTCTCTCTCTGGCTCGTCCTTGCCGCCAGTTGGTAGGTCTGAGGAGGGGAGCTGAACACACTAGGTGGGCTAGCCTGCCATGGCGAATTGTTTTAACCCCTATTACACGAACACCATCACGCAGTCTTATCTAAGCCTCTGCAGCCTCTCATTAATATTCAGGACATATGGCAGCGTTTTCTATATCATTGTCCATTAATGGGAAGGATAATCGCTCATTCAATTATCAGGCAGTCAGCAAAAGACTAAACCCCTGCAACAACAGCTCCGCCAACAGCAGGGACTTCTGCGAGGAGGTGAGAGCGATAGGAGGGATTACACCCCATTAGAGACTTTAATAAGGGAGGTGAGGTGGGGTAGTGGGGGGTAGCGAGTTGGGGGGTTGGGGTGGGGGGTAAGGGAGACAGTTTTGGATTTATAATCTCAGGAAACTGGGATTAGAATAACCATTTTAAAAAGCCCCTTACAACATCCCACATTTCCATGTGCACAGTTTACATCTAACCTTTAGGCTGCTAAAATTTTAAGTTAGCACCCTGAGACAACCAGCACCAGACGCACAGGAGTTGCGCTGCAGAGTTACGAGCTAATTTTGTGTTTCTCGTTGAAGTGGAGAGGCTACTGTCATTGTGTGGCGAGAGATCACAGTGAGATTTAGCTTGCTTTCAATGAAGCCTGCTGCATTTTCAAAGAAAGAGGTGTCCGTTGGATGTATTGGCAGGGAGTGTTTCGACAGTTTAAGCACTCAGGTAGGCTGGTATGGCTTAGCGTTAATGTACTTGTTGTATGGGAGACCCCTTGGGTGCAGGCAGAGGCAAAACTACACAGTACAGACCTCAGTAAAATAACTTTATAAGTAAACCACATCCCAAACCTTTAAATTGAATGCCGTCTGGGTTCTGTAAATACTATCAGAACTCAATGGTGCTGCAATGCTGCTATAATGTCACTTATAGGAAAGTAGTAAAAGTTATTTCCTTTGGTAGGATTTGCATATTTGCCTGGCTGTCTCAGGGTGTCTTCAACTTGAATGGGAAAGCAGAATAGTTGTTTTTGCATTCTGGCTTCAGATAAGCTGCTGGAGTCTGTGGCTGTTGTGTCTCTGAGCTGTGCTTCTCTGAGTGATGGACATTGAAGGGTTCAGGGCAACTTAGTTACTTATTCCCACAGCTTTGCCTCCCTATTAATGCACTCTTATGTAATCTGTTTCACTGTCCATCTTTGAACTAGTTGTGTCCACTGCAGCCACGGCTGAAGTGTGTAGTCAGTACTTAATGGCACCTTTGAATCAGACTCCTACAGCACAATAATTCCCTTAATAAATATGAAACCGTAACCTACAATAACCCAGATGCTGGAATGACAGTAAATACTGAACACTCAGTCTCCCAGCTTGGCATCCGCAGTTAAGCAAAAAAAAAAGAAAAAACAGGAAGAAGTGGGAAAAGTGCAGGTGAAATGTTAACAAAAATCTGATTAAACCCCAGAGCTTGATAAATTCCGCCTTTAAAATATACCAAAATGTTCAGCCAATTGAAAGCCATTGTGGGAACATATTTTCCCCCTGTGAAACTGCACGCAGAAGGTCAGAAAAGTTAAGAAAGTAATTAAACCTTGGTAATACGCAGGCTGCTGTAAAGAAAAGAAAGCAAGCTGTCAGTTTGATTTAGAAAATAAATTACAGTTTTAATAATAGGGTTGGGAGGAGGGGGAGGGTGGCGTGTGTGTGTGCGTGTTTGGTGGAGGTGGGGGGGGTCTCGGTCAGGGGGTGCCTACTTATCAATGGCTGCCATTTTTTATTATTTTATTTTATTTTTTGCAGCATTGGTTGTACACTGCGAAGGCACAAGTGCCCTTAAATAAAAAACTGGAACATTTACATACTGATTTCATGAGCATGGCAAAGGCCCTGTGCCAATAACAGAGAGGACTCAGCACTCTCATTGTCTGCGAAACTCTGGTCCCCTCTGATATGAAAATTCAATTATTTTATAACTAGATCTCGCATTGCGTTTTGACAGTCGTGGAAGCGCGTTGCCAGCTGCATCAGCCCAGGGACCAATAGTGCCAGATAGCGTGCGGCCGGCCTTTCAGACTGTGACATTTTTTTGGTGGACAAGATTACCTAAATGTTTTGCATTTAAGCAATGAAAGTCAATCTAATGCATTGCCATTATCTAGCCCAGGTAATTCTAATACCATCCCATCTGCATATTTATATAAATATATATATATATATATATACCTTGCTGCTTAAAATCTGATTCCATATTGTAGGCTTCTAAAAAGCTATCTGAATAGAGCACGGCTGTTATTTATTTCCCCCAAATATAAATATTTAGCGAGAAATAAATCATTTTCTAACTAGAAATTTCACGTCTTTGCCCAACACCTTCCAGTCAGCCAAGATTGACAAGGCTTTAATACAGTGCATTTGAATCATGGTGATATTCACAATCCTTATATTTTAGCATGTACAGTGTACGGTGAGTTCTTGCAGCCTCCGCCTAAAACAAAACAGCTTTGAGAGAGCTGCTACTGGATGCATGATTTAAAATTATGTTTGAAGGGTATAAACTGCCTCGAGACTTTTTACCCTGAAGTTGTATCAGTTAACAGCTTGTTGGAATATTAGCTCACTTTGCCCTGCAAGTCAATCTCAGTGCTTGATCTTTTTGCAGCGTGCGTATGGCCGAAGCAAGGCAGCACTCGCCTGGTTTTGTTGTGGTGATGTGCCGCATGTTTTCTGTCGTTGTCATTTACCTTCCCTTGTGCTTGTTTATTAGTGGCCTGGGTCTTTGTCCTGTATAATCGAATTACTGAGTCTAATTAAAAAGGAATTCTGAGGAGAAAATGAAGAGCAGTGGCCTTAGACCCAGGTGACATCGCATTTCTCTAACAGTGACCCGCGGCAAGCGCTTTTCAGAGCAACATAAGGTGCCTTCCTCTGTGTGATCTCCTAACAAACTTCTGTCTCGCACTTCACAGCTCTTCCATGGCGCTCTGAACGGCTCAAACGGACTCATACTTAGGCTAATTAAATCCTGAATGTTGAGATAAAATCTAATCTGCAATGAGGGGATTCATTGAGGTGTGAGACCACTAATGAAAAAAATTTATTGTTGACAGACCAACTAAAAAGGAAAGAGGAACATAATTGCGAGATGCAGTAACTTATTATTTTAATTTCTTTTTAATGAAAAAATTATTGAATTACTTCTCCAGAGGCAGATGGGATGAATCAGAGGATGAGTCACTCTGAAGTTGCGGTCACTAATTGCTGTGTCTAATAACACACGTCGCGCACAATAGAGTCCTATATTTACCTGTGTTTTGCTATGACTAATGTATAATGAAATGTGCTCCTACATGCACTGAGTAGATGTGTACATGTCCAGTATACTTTGGAGATGGACTTTGATGATACTCAATTAAGCACATCATACTTGCAAATATACTCCCTTATCTTCAAAATTGCATTTTGGAAAAAGAAAATAATAATAATTAAAAAAAAAAAATATATATATATATATATATATATATATATATATATATATATATATGCTATACATGCTTGTATATCTATGCTTGTATATCTATGTATGTATACAGAGGATTGTATTATTAAATAGATGAGGTCTACACACGGTGGAAACTCTGTAATCCAACACTGAACAGTGTTTGACCCAGGGCATTGTGGGACTAATTGAGGTCCAGGTAGCGTCCACAAAGAGACAGTTGACAGTTATATGAGATGAAATAGCCAAGTTTCTGGTAAGAAAGGTAGGTAAAAGAAAACTCATTAAAATGTATCGTTAGTTTGTATATTATTAATGTTATATATTCATATATCATTTTATTAATCATTATCATAATTATAAATGAAAAGGCTTATTGTACCTGTAATCTATCGAATGGAAAACATCATATAAACATATTACATTAATTAGTCTCTAGTTTGGTTATTTGAAATGCTTTCTTTCACTTCAGAATTGTACAATTAATTACAATTGCACATTAAAAACAGGAAGGTGTCATTTTGACTTGTTTTCTATGGCTGCAATGAAGCCTAACTAGAAAATTCTCAGTTTATTAAACACAAATAAAACAATTCCCAACTGTGGGATTGCCAGTGTGAAAATGTGTATTGCACATGTGTAGCACCTCTGTTGCAGGCTATTTTTAAATAATACAAATGGAAATAAAAGCAAGCGTGATTATGATGTATGTATGTGTAGGTTTGTATGTATGTATGTATGTTATTTATTAGCAGATGCCCTGAGCCAGGACAACTTACAGTTTTCACAAGATACATTTCCAAAACATTACAAAGTGCAGTAAATACAATGAGCTTAAAATACAATAAATACACATCCTAGTAGAGATGTGTGGTGTGTGGTGTGTGCTGTGTGTTGGGAACAGGACAAAATACAGTACAATAATAAAAATGCTAAAACTGCATAAGTAATCAGGAGCATGATGCAAGTGCATAATTATACTTGTATACATTATACTTTACATTTTTTTTTTAACTTTATACTTTTAATTATAATGTATTTGTAATTTAGAACCGATTTAAAAAAATACAGTGATATCAGAGTTAACACTGGCATTATAAACAGTGCACAAGTATGTCCCTTGTTTTGTTTATTGGTTTTTGTCTTGTATTTTACAAGTTCCCAAAAAATGAACTAATCCTTATTTTTTCCATGGAGTCGCTCAGCTCCACTCCATCTCTCTTTTATGTCGCCTATCTGTTCATTAAGTGATCAGGCTCTTAATTTAATGAGAAATAAAGTTTCAAATGGCTTTGCATTAAATGAACATGAATATATTGGAATCAATTCAGGGCAGAATGCAATTAGAGGTTTTCATCTCTTAATTACACTTATATAGAATATTTTTTTTCCCGAAAGGCTGTTATATTTTTCTTCCTTGCAGTTCAGATAATTAAAACACATCTCACTGTCTAAATTAAATTCCACTGCCTGATACAGCATAAAGAAAATCCTTTTAATTGTAATGAATGGCCTGCATTTGTAACACAGATACATTTCATCATCGCTTAAACCCAGCATGTTAAAAACAGAGATGACAAAGAACCTCTAATTTATTTTTTTTAAGAACTTGATTTGTATGTTAAAGGTGTCCAACTCTGTTTTTAGTTGAAAATATCAAATTATTGCTCTCTTTCTTTGTTTATTATTACTTCTTAATCAACAAACGGAATAAAATCAAGCCGTATTTATAGGAGAATTCAATTGAATGATGAGAAAATCTGCTGGAATTACTTTTTCTTTTACACTCACTGAAACCCGAAAAGGGGTGCATCATATCTCTGGTGTTTTGTCAATGCCAACTGGGGACACGGGGCATCTTCTGATAGAGCTGTCCATCTCCCTGCTCTGCCATTGAGCCCTGGACAGAAGTGGGACGTCTCCTGTCTCTACACAGTGTGTCAAGGAGCCCCTGTGGTACTGCGGCACAGACCCCCCATTAACCTGGACCAAGGAGAACGCACACAATGTAAACTCGGTTAAGTACGTGGCTGCAGGAAGAAGAAAAGACGTTTAATTAGCATTCTGTGCAGGGGTGGGACCATTAGTACTTAATTAGCAGGAAGAACACAATTCACCTACACAATATGCCGAGGGTCCTTTCGGGAGCAGAATAAACCCCATTGTGTGTGTGTGTGTGTGTGTGTGTGTGTGTGTGTGTGTGTTTGTGTGTGCTTGTCTGAATCTTTATGTTCCCTTTATGTTTATCTGTTTACTAGTAATTTGAGGTTAGATTTAGCTGTCTGTCTATTTAATATATCTATCATTCATCTATATACAATGTATATGAAAATATGCCATTTTTGAAGACTTTTAGAGACAGTATCTGCAGACTAAGCAATAATTCTGCTAATAATAATGCTATCAATCTAATGTGTATCAGATCTTGGTCCAATGCAACAGACTACGAGTTCAGTTGATGGAGTTCAGCTAACATGAACACCTTTGCTTCACGATAGAATAACCTGAAGTGACGAGGAAGGTGGCTCAATGCCCCTGCCAGTGCCTGTCTGTGGTGCCAGCCAGCGGACAGCCAGCGTCGAACGCCCCTCTCCTCAGCCTTGTCTCGCTGTGCTCCCCCGGCAGCTCCCCAGTGGCTCCCAGCCCCGCCGCACAGGGGGTCGGTTTCACTTCCCGAAACTCGAGAGGGGAACCTGTCATTTTTTCAATTTCCCATGAATGCGACGCTGGTGGGATTGAATGTCTTTTTCCCACCAGGCTTCACAATCTGCACCAGCGGGGCTCTCCTGGAAGAGAGGCCGCGTGTAATGCTAGAGTTAAATTAATGCTTTGATTCTAGGTAATAGTTTATGATAGATACCCTTGACAAGAAGGCTGATGTGTTGTTCCAGGAAGGACACAGCAGGAGCTCTCGACAGGCTCAATGCTGACATACCTGTAAAATTATACCTGGCTGGCCGGTGGGGACACTGAAAGCTGTAATTTCCCTGATAAATATAATTACACATCCCCACCTTCTTTCTGTATCTGAATAGGCCAGACCGGTTCTAGGGTTCTTTGCTAATACAGGCTTCCTTTAAGCTGATCACCCGAGTCAAGGCTTTAAATATCACAGAAGAGAACAGTTCACATCCTGTTCTAGAGACTGGATATGGGATTGAAATAAATACAGAGCTCTTCTTGGATTTTCACTTTCCTCTTCACACTTTTATTTATTATATATATTATTTATTTTTGATACTGCGAGTTAGCATTACATAACCATTGTATTGTACGTATTTTTATCCTAAGAAAGTTCTAAATAATATTTCACAGTTTAAAACATGTTCAACAGGGAAACTGAATCAAAATGGCAGAGCGTTCCTGTCTTCCGCACGGAAGAAAAAATTGCTGGACAAGTAAAATTGCATTTCGGAGAAGGGCAGAGACGACAACAGTCTTGCTGAGGTAGCACAAAAGAGAAAATAAAAATGTTTTCTTGACTGAAGCAGCAAACAGCCTGTGAACCTCATGTTGTTGTAGGATCCAGTGAACCATGGGGATTGATCTGGCCTTGGAATTGCAGGGGGGACGTAATGTAGAAAAAATATGGAATCTTATTTGTGTGTATAATAAAATATATGAGTTTATATTTATATATTAAATAACTCTCTATATAGTTTTGGCCTCGGATGTTGAAAGCAATACTACTGCAGTGCCAGATCGATTTATTCAAGATTTGTTTGGGTGAGTGCTGTATGTAGAGTTGAAAAAAATGGTTGCCGTTCCACACTGAAGCATGGAAAGGTAAGGTAAGCTAAGATTACACCAAACTTAGCTGTATTCATTCCAGAGGGGCATAGTATAAAGGCCTCCAGGAGGAAGCTCTCCCTTTTAAAGGTTTGAAGAAAAGCCCCATCCATCACAGGGTCAAAAAGCAGATCAGGGTTTCCCGGGAGGCTGTGTGTTGCTAGTAACTGTAGACCACCAGGCCGCAGGGTGACGGAGCGAAATCAAATCCATCACACAGGCTCAGGTACCGCCTCTGTGTCACACGCCCTGTATCAGGCGGCCCGGTCGGACATTTAATAACACACGAGACTGGGGAATCAATTGTTGTCACTCACTTATCCCTGTGTAACAGCTACGGCCCTCTAATAGGCAGGCCCAACTTAAACGCTGACTGATGGGACTTTAAACCGTTGCTAAATATCCTGATTAATCTGCGTTTGTCAAATCGTTTTGAGGGACGAGGACATGGTGCGATTAACTGTCAGCCTAACCTTCTGGCGTCATAATCAGAACAACATTTTAGCAGAGGAAATGAATTGTAATCGGCAAGGTTATTGTAATTATTTGCATATCACAGGCCATTAAGAGAATAAAAGCAATCCTATTAGCTAAAAGGCAACAAAGAAGTATTTTGTTTTAAATCTGATCTCTGTTTTATGTTATTTCTCAAGGAGAGCTACCAGTTCAACTGTTGGCTGCATTGCACCATGCACCATGTCAAATTCAGAGCTCAGCGTGCTGCTGTGAAGTGAGGCTGTATAAGCCCTCTATGCATATTCTTTCATGTAGAGATGTTCTACCATGTTTCTTACTGTTTCGTATCCATTTCCTAGGCAGGGCAATTACATTTCAAGGTTGATTGTGTGATGTGCCAGTTAATAGGTAGATATGACCCTGCTTGCTGTAGGAGAAGAACAGTGGCACCTTCTTGTCAGGAATACAGTCAAAAATGACTGGCAGGGTTATACACATTAGTGCCCAATATTGTGTTACTGTACATATTGATTTCAAATCCAATGTTGATGTCAATCCTGCCTGAACTGAACACATTTCCTTGTGAATGGCAACATTCACAATAGTACTTTTTTAATTAAAACTGTAATAACAACTAATCCATTACTTAAATATGTACATGTATAGAGAAGGTGTTTGCAACTAGTTTCCATTATTTTCCTCTTGATTAAGTACAGCTACATCGTATGTGTTAGCTTCTCTGTCCCCTTATTGTAGTTTAAAAGCCCAAGAAGTAAATGCCTGGGATAGCGAGTGTGTGTGTGTGTGCGTGTGCGCGCGTGTGTGTGCATGCATTCACTCACCAGTTCCTGGGATAGCAGCCACATTACAGTAAAGTGAAAAACTGTTTCACTGTCTCGTTGTTTTCGTTAGACTTTCAGATCTGAAACTCCAGTTCAGTTCCCCAGCCAAGTTTTCCATTCTGCCATATTGTCTATTCTGCTCAGCTATTTAAAAAATGTTGAATATCAACAATGGCTTTCAGTGGTGTATTGTCAACTTTTGTATGAAGCAATCTTGGTTGAATGAGACGGTCCCAGTGCGGAGAGAGCTCCTGCTACTGTGCAATGAGGGAGCGTAGCCTCTCTCTCGTGTGCATGCCGCTGGAAAAATGTAACACTGCAATCTATTTTTACATGTGTATCCCGTTTATGTATACATATATATGTTATATATATATGCCTCTAGAGTATGTATGCACATTGAAGTGTAGCCATAAGAGTATGTTTATTCGTGTCATTCAGGAATCACCGTATGGTCCAATTTTAGGTAAGTGTTTCTGTGTGATTTTTGGAGATTTTGTGTCTTGGTTTAATGCACAGTTGTTACGATTTGGTTTCATGGTGTGAGGTTGCAGAGTAAAAGTTGAGAGTACCTCTGATGTTTGTTTAATACTTGAGTAAGGTGCTGTCATGTGTGAATGTGTGTTGGGGTGCACATGTGTGTGCGTGTGTGTGTGTGTGTGTGTGTGTGTGTGTGTGAGTGTGTGAGGCATCAATTTGTCAGAGAGTAGAACTAAGATGTTGCCCATCTTTGTAATTTTGTGGCATTTTAACCAGCAAAGTAATTATTTCATCAATTAAAATGTTATATTAATTAATTATTAGTATGTTTGTGTTTTTCATTGTTTAATATCCAAAACTTGAAAGTATTGATAATTGTACACTCTGCCTAATAGAATATATTAGACAACTTAATTTTTTGTTTTTGTTTTTTAATATTAACTAAATAAAAAATTAAATAAGCAAAAATCTTTTTAATCAAGTGTGACTATATCACCATAGTAAGATTGGATTTGGTGTAAAACAGGAGAAGCAGGGATTTATCCACATAAATTTGATTTATATTTTCCATGCATATTAATAGCTATTCGGTTATTGACATTATCTAAACAATTTTGTATGATTTCAGCTACTTCACAAATTAGACAATATATCAACTTCTCAGCGGAAATACTGATTTGATTTACTGCATTGTAAAAAAAAATGTATTCAGGCCCTACAAAATAAACTGGTTAAAACATGATTTCTTCGTCATTCCTTTTTCTAGTACAATATAACATACATAAAAATGATAATAAGGATCATTGTGGCACAGATATCATTGTATTAAGTCTATTCTGTCTTTTACAGAGTCCTAAATAAACACTATCCCTCCAAGATTTATACTGTATCGCTTTAAATTCTTGTAGTCAGATCATCCAGGCTTCATAAATAAATCTCTCGTGGCTGTTAGGTTTTCATCCCTCTATACAATAATATTGTTTCAGGGCATAATGAGGTGATACATCATAGTGTTTTATTACAGCACATTACCCCTGAAAACAGTCAATCATAAGAGATATCTAGGACACATGAGAACACTGAGTATTGCACTGTTACATCGCTCCTTGGAAATCACAGTGTCTTTTTTTTTTTTCGAGTCATGGCAGGGGGTGGCGGTATGGGTAGTGTATTTTGTAAAAATCACGTAAAAAAAATGGAGTGTGTGCAGACTGTCAGGAAACGAGTTCCACTTTAAATTGCCATTCCATTCCTTCATCCCTTTATTAGTGTTCTGTATTTGGACAAAAGCAGCAATTATTTACCTGGTACACTGAGCATTGACAAAAGGATAACATTTCTATATTTCCTTTTCCAAACACGGCCTTCTATTGTATTGGTTAAATGATCGGTACACCACACAACCTAGCTGATCCAGGTGAAGAGCTTGGAACTCTGTGTATAATGATTTTCACTGTTCTTTATTTTCGTCTGGATCAAATTATCTGCTTCAAATAAATACTTTTCTTTTTAACTAAAAGGGAAGAAGTATAAAAAGAACAAACTACAATGCATACAGGCTCTGTGTATGTAGTGGGTGATTTGTTAATTTTGCACTGAAATGAATAAAGCCATTTTGTGTATAATCTGGAAAATGTTACTTCTGACACCAAATTCAACGATAAAAAACACACAATACAAATTAGTAAAATGTTAAAGATTTGGATTACAAATTACTGTAATTTATCTGATTTCATTAGGTTGGAGAATTTGATCCGTAAATATTCAATATTCAGGGAATATTAAACTAGCTCTCTAAATATTAAATATAATTTGAAACTAGTTGAGTAGTTTCTTTTACTCCAGTATATGAACAGCAATATGAAACGCAAGCTTTTGCTCTGTGCTGGGATATGAATAAGTAAACAGGTGTGTGCTGAGGGCCCAGAGAGCTGCAGGTGAGAGTGGGTGAGTGGCAGGGCTGGGTCTTTGTCAAGCTGTCAGTACAGGGAGGGAGCGCAGCGCTGTCTTCCAGCTACAGTGGCAGCCGCTTGTATCTGCCATTGAGACGTCAATCTCTCATGCATTGAGCTGTCAGCTGTGAGGCACTCAGCGGCCCATACCTCTCTGCTGGCTCAATCAGTCGGCTGCCACGAACTCCCATCCACCCCCTTCACCCTGTCTTGCAAAACAACACCCGGGTTTTGGAAGGGGCGTCACAAACTGGCAGACAACCTTACAGCGGCCTATTCAGAGGCCGAGCACAATAAAGTTTGTTAGATGTGCATACATATTTCAGAATACTATTTTTTAGAGTCCCGGCAAGATTTTAATATTTCTTCCTATTCGTGACACTAGCAATGTATTTTAGACTTGACTTTGTGTAAACGGAAAGAGCAGTTGGGTTAATCCAAAACATTTTAGACATTTATCTGAGGTGCCGAAAAGCTAACATGATCTTTGTGTTCAGAGAAACTTTAAAATCCTCCTCTTCATTCCTGTTACAGCGTAGTATTGTTTAGTGATGTGTTTTGTTGTGGAAAGGCTAATTGCAGCTCGCCTGTGTGACGATGTGACCCAGGGACATTGTTTGCCGGCACTTGAACACACCTGCTTTGGTTGCAGTTTTGCAACATTAACAAGTTTCTTTATGTGTTTTGTCCCCCTTTTCTGATTAGAAGCCTCAGAGCCCCCCTCTTCTGAACTAGCACGTGAACCCCCGAGTGAGAGTGTGCAGAAGGACAGCAGCTGTTTCCTCCAAGGGAGGGTGAGTGCAGGGAAGGTGTGGTAGGTCAGGGTGGGAGGAAGAGAGTGGCTCCAGCTGAGAGCCTCTTAAAAGACACTTCCCTCTTTGTCTTCAGTGAAGGCGAGGGTCATAGTAGTCATGGGGGGCGGTGGGGGGGGGATGAGAGAGGAGCTCTCGTAGAGGGAACAGACACTTCACAGACTAATTCTCTAAGCCTTTTCCTTAATTACAAAATTTGCACATCGTTTTTTCCGTGAGAAGCTGCATTTTGTTTGGGTAGTTGTAACACACTGAGGAGGAAGATATATATTTTTTTTGTGGGGGGAGGTTGTATTTTATAATTATTTTTCCATTAGGGTCATTGTAAACTGCAGCAAAAACCATTAGTAGAAGGCCTCCGTTTTGTCCGTTGTTGTGGAATTAGGTTTCCAGGTCTGACAGCACTGGTCAGTCCATTGTTTATCGTAGATACAGTGTTGAAATGAATGAACTGGACGTGAGGAAGGATTATTCATTATTCTGTGTGCCTGGATCGAAAATTACATAAGCCTTACAGGAGGCCTAACATGGCCTAGATGGGATACCTGAGATATCTGGTAGAGGTAAAGATACAAGTGTTAAATTAACTTAATGGCCTCTTGTGTATGTTTAAGTGAGCTAGTTGGTAGGTTGGAGTAGTCAGTGTTTGCTATGACTTCCTTCCTACTGTGTCCAGTTTCCAATTCTTATTATTTTACTCAGGCATTGAATTGGCTTGCACTGTGGCAACACCATTCGTCTACAGTGTTAGGGTTGAGTGTGTGTGTGAGTGAGTGTGTGTGGGCTAGCTGTGTTGGTTCCCACTCAAATCAAACCTTATTATCCCCCTGAGACTTTGTGTATGTCAACTTGATGTATTTAAATGTATAATTACGGTTTCCATTGCCCAGCCATGTTAAAACTCCTCCACGTGATTTATTTATCCATCCAGCTTAAAGCATATGCCAGTGTCAGTGCCGCACCAACTAAGTGGCAGATATGCGCCTTTTCATGTGCTCATTCATCCTATTAAACTGGGAGGTGTGGGCTCATGAGTCCATTCTTCCCAATCAAAATGTGGGTTTAGACCACATCAAAAAACGAAACAATTTGAATCAAGTTTAGCTATATTTATTTATGTATTATGTATGTATTTATTTATTTATTTATTTTAATTCACCTGCCCTTCTTTTAGGAAAAGCAGGTTATTGAGTGTCTGTAAAATGGCCAGGGCTTAAAGGTATTGCAGGACACAGTGAAGCTTCTCTCAGACTGGGATTCCACTGTCCTGTACTTAATCATCATCAAGATATATGCTCTGCACTCTGTGTTTCTATAAATCACTGTGCGGTTTGTGTTGATATGCAGTACGTCTTTTTGTCTCAGCTTGTTGCAGCCTTTTGCGCTATATAGTTGCACTCTCCCTGACTCTCAATCCATTGCAATGCACTGTCACCCTCACCCTTCACTTGGCAAGGTTAGCAACCCAATCTCAGGCCACGTTATCCATTATCCTGTCAACAGACTGAGCCTCCAACCATAGTTTTCATAAGACTGAGAAAACTGCCTTTAATTAAATCATCAGTAATCCCAACCTCATTTTCTCAGACAGAAGTTAATTAATGCTTTGGAGGGCGATGGCTAACTCTTAATTAAATTATGGTTCTTTTAATAAGACCTTTACTGACACTAAATTTATGGCCACTATCGCCATTATCTACTATTCGGGGGCGATAGGAATTTGTCACTTTCACCTGAGCCACACAGGAATGGGGCATAATAGAGCTTATAATTAATCTATCAATTTATACTTGTTTGTTTCTTTTTAAAAGCCTTAATAAGCTACCTCTAGTAATTAGCACTGCAAGTAGTAACCTCAGTAAAAGCTACTGTTTCTACTATTAATATGCAAAGTATTTCTATTATATATTAATTTTAGAGACAAATACAGATAACAACTTAATGGTATTAATCATATTACAAAATTAGGTGTGTTTAATTAATTAAAGATATGCATGGCAATAAATTACGCACTGGCACAATATTATCTTTAACTAATGAAGCCCTGACAATTAAACAGTTTCTTTTTTTAAAGGGAAAAAAAGATTAGTAGGATCTCAATTAAGGTTTAAAACAAAAGCACACTGTATGCCCAGGCATTGTGGAAAGCAAAATATGTCATTTCAGCAGTTTGGACCAAAAAGGAAAAAAAGAGCAAGTTTCTATTGTTTTCTGTAAACTGTAAAACATGGTCATGATTAAAAAGATACATGGCTAACAGGAAGGGTTGTAATTAGTGGGAGCAGCAATAATTAGTTTGTTGGGGGGTTTTTTGTTGGGGGGGGTGGTTCGTTATCAATGTGCAGCTGTATCAGGATGATTTAAAATTACGATGTACAAACTCGGAGATACAAAAAAAATCAATGTGGAAGGAATGGCCTTGTGATTTTTAATCCTCCTACTGTTCCACAAAGGAAACTCCTGCATAGGTTGTTATGAGAGAGGATCAGAGCCCTAATAGGAGCCATGGATGCCTACTGATTTCCTTTGAAAGTGTGGCCCACCTCCCAAAGAGAGACATTGAGACGGAGATGGACAGGTCAAATCAATAGAATCATGAAAACAAGAAAGATACAGGTTTGAGGAGAAAAGCCCAAGCTGAGGGAGCCAGTGTTTCTCCAAACGCACTGATGCTGGACAGCTATTCACTTATTGGCTGCTGCTTGCTTGTCAAACTGCAGTGTAGAGAGAGAATTAACATTAAGCATTCCAGTATTTTTAAACAGATGAGACCAACCCACGAGACCACACATCCAGACCCCAACATGACTCAGGGGCCACATAATGATCCGTGTCATGCTTTTACAATAGGAAAGGTAAAGCCTTTAAATTTGGCCTTGTAGCCTAAGAATAGAGTATCCGGCAGCTATTGTCTCCATTCCCAAGCATAGATTTCTAACAGCCACTAAGACTCACTGACTCAGAAACTACAATATATTTATAAGAATTTTCTGGTCAATTAAGACAGTAATCCATTAGAAATAATTTTGGACAGGGTAATATCTTATTCGTCTTGATTTTCTTTTACTCTTCATTTAACACATCATATACCACACGCATTTATTGCAGATAAATTATCATTTTTCTTCCTTTGCGTAAAGATCTACCACCAATTAATTTCTGCCATATATTAACTTCTTGATCAATTCACCAAGAATGAATTCATAATCAAAAGGCTATTTGTAGTAATTGCAGTTGCTCCCCCACCCTCCCCGATTTATGTGGCCTTCACTTGTAATTTAAATCAGTGTCCTTGTACTTGAAGGAAAATTTGTATGGCCTTTGCAGACATAAATGATCAAAATACAGCCATTTTTAAATACTGGGATATGTCTACACACAGATAATAACTTGTGACAGATGTTGGAAAAAGCAATTGTGTGTACACTATATGCATTTGTTGCATTTTTAATTATTTTTTGTTTTGTATACAGAACTTTTTCCTTTCATAAACCAGCTGCTGTTGTGAGACAGTAAACGGCCTCTTAAGTGCGCCTGCGTGAGTTTATATGATTTTTCTTTAGGCTTTAACGAGTCAAAATCCTTAAAATCCCCTATGGCGTATTTACCGCATTACCTCTCCCTCTCTCTATTTGTCTGTCTCTCTCTTCCTCTCCCTCTCTCTCTCCTCCTCGGTGAGAGAGCATTCTGCAGGACTGATTTGTTGCCCTCCCTCAACCATGTGAAATGGAATTTAGTGAGTGTTTCGTGGTCACGCCTTGTCTGTTTCTGACACCCGCGGGTTAAAGAGATTACATCGAGGTCTGTGTCAGCAGCATCTGCCAAACCCAGCTCTCAATGTAACATAATGAGGAAGGATATGCTTGGTCTGCTGGAAAAAGAGACTGCTGTTTTAGGCATTCTTCACCAACGGCAATTGGAAATTAAAAGCATGTTGCTGCTGCAGGCACACCGTTTAATTGAGATGGTAACTTTTTATTTGGCTACCAGGGAAGACAGCACAACTAGACAAGAGTGAGAGATTGAGCTGACTGGCTGCTTCTTCTTGTTGCAGGAATGCAAAGGGGAGAAAATCAAGATGTCGAGAATTAATTTAGGATTAAGGTAGAAACTCTGCAAATTGGTATTCCCAGAGGTGAATGTTTGATTCTCTTTTCTGGCAATAATAGAAAAGGGGACAGGGTGCTGGGCCAGCCTGAATTCAGGATAGCATTCATTTGTGTCTCCCTCTATATTTAATGGCATGAATGGCTGTCCACATCTAAGTGCTTTCAATTCAACAGATGTGCCAGTCGTGGGTAATTTATTAATTTCACAACCTGTGTAGGGTGATCTGAATGAACTTCCTGCCTTGCTCATTAAAACCAGATTCATTAGACCTGGGCTTTGTAGAGATTGGAAGACAATTGCAATTGGAAGACACATAAAGGCAGACCCAGTGTGATGTCAGTAGGGCAGCAAACAACCCCTTCTTGCCCTCCCAGTGCTGTATTAATGCATTGAATTACACTACAGGAACCTTCAGTCTCTGACTCATGTGCATGTTGAATCTTCTTCAGTTCCTCAGGATGCAAGTCCTTCTCCTATAACACTCCTCTCCTTTCCTTTTTTTTAACCTTTTCTCCCGTGTGAATATCTTCATCATGTTCAATTTCAGCTTGAGTTCTTCACACGGCGGAAAATGCTTAGAAACTCGTAGCGGCGAGTTGATTTATTTCCTTCTTAGTAACTACAAATCCCTTCAGGAATCTCGTTCCCACTCGCTTACTCCGCAGCGTCCTAAACTGGTAGGCAACCCTAGGGAAATAATTCCATTAATTAATTGGGGGGGGGAGATATGAACTGTGAAACGATCACGTTCTCTTTAATTAGACCCTACAAAGCCCGTGCTACTGGAACTCTGTGTTTCCACTCAGGCTAAGAGGTTATTCCGGCTTCAGTATATGACAAGCCTGGGGCAAGCAGCTGAGAGGAAATAGTTTTTTAAGCTGACAATAAGGACGTCGAAGGAATGTAGAGGATTAGGCAGCTTAATGTGCCGTGAAGAAATTTATCATTGCTGACAATTCTCACAGTGGTTAGACAAACAGTGGAGGCTGCTGGGTCTCAGTACAGTGCACAGTGCAGTCTCCCGACAACACAAGCAAACAGATTGACAGGCTGTCAAGGCCGGTATGCACGTCACACTCATTTAGTAGTGTAACAAGCAGCTTTTTTCCTCTTGGAGCTGTCCTTTCTTTACCTGATTAGAACTAGACTGTCTTCTGTATGGCACAGCTGATGCAGGCCCAGTGTGTATCCAGGAATTGAAGCAACTGCTTAATCTGAGCTTGAACTATTCACCACCTCTAGTGATGTCTAAAAAATTCAAAGATACCTTGCCACCTGGAATGCAAAAGAATGTGTTTAAGCATACTGTGCCTCTTAGCCAGACTTTGAACACAGTTAACTCTAAGGTTATAACTAGGTATTTATAATTAAAGTAATGTATTTACTTATTAGATGTAGATTTATGATGACTCTTTGTCACAGTGGCAGCGTCATCGCTAGAATTTAATTTCCTCAATTACATCTAATAATTTGAATTCGATCTTGTTTTCCGTTTCAGTTTTTACCTCTGGCCGATGTGTTTGTATTAACTGAGGTATGTCTTTTAGCTCTTGATGTAGACCTCTTGTATTTTCCGTTCAATTAAAATACACACGGGGGTCGCATCAACATGTCCGAGTTATCTGGCATTTATTCAATATAATTTGAAGTTCATTCCCGTATTGCCTGTGGGTGTTCATCACTAGCGCGGTTCTGAAAATAGGAGTGATGGACTTCAATGAAATGATGTTTTGTTTGATTGTTTGGTTAGATTTAAATAGTACAAGGCGTGCGTTATTATATCATTTCTTAAAGTGATTATTATTTGTATTATTTTAAGCTGTGTATTTGACACATATTGATTTTAATCGACGCGTTTCAGGTTGTGTTATACCAACTCGGACATTGAAAAGGGATAGCTGGTTATGCAGCTTTTCTGTCTCAGGAGGTGGAAGTCACTAGTGCTACAGAGAGCCAGTGTAGCTGATTTACGAATGAAGCTGTGACCAGTCGGACCTCACAGTTAAACCCGATGCATTTCAACTATTTCTGCCTGACCGCTTCTTAAAAGTGGGGTTGAGTGTTTTTATTCAGTCTACAGCCTGGATTCACTTTACAAGCAAGGCAAACAACACACACAAATGCCCAGAACAATTAATTAAAATGCAGAAATGTTTCACTTATTTGGAATTTTACTGCAACTTCCTGCTGTCGTCCCACCCCCCACACCGGTTTATCTCCCAGGTGCTATTCTTGGTGCCTGCTGTATAGGGATGACTTACAGTAAAAGATACACTGGGAACGAACGACAAGTTTATAGAATCGAGGTGATGCTATAAAACTTCTCAAATTGTGGCTTTTTAGAAGTAGAGTATTTTGCATCGGTCTGATACTGATTTCACGGATGTGATTTAATGGAAAGATTCTAACAATAGCTTAGAACGAGTTTTCATTACTATTAAATCAATTAACAAATTAACTACTTAAAACTGTCATTAATAAAATTTAAACTTAAATCTACATTTGTATTTTTTTGCTGGTTAAATTAATTAAATTAAACTCAATATAATCATCATCATCATCATCATCATCATCGTACTAATCATAATAAATATTATTTTATTTTGGAATATCAATTATTATGCATTCTAATTTCGTTTTCTTCAATTAAAATTTGTGTTGTTTTTTAAAATAAAATATTGTAATCGTGGAATAATGATCGGAAGTCGGATTTTTTTTTTTAATTCAATGGGATGATATTTTTGTTGTTTAATGTAACAAATACAATATATAAAACAGTGTTCGAATTGGGGCATTTCTATTATTAGGTTAAAATCAATAAACTTTCCTCACACGGACTAGTGTCATCAAAGCATTACAGTTTCATTGACTGTGTTGATTTTATCCACACAAAGGTTCCCCATCACATAATTTTTGCATCATTTTCTTTGAGTTTTAAATCTCACCAGGGTCCGAATGTCCTGACTTTCACTGCCAGTGTCTCTAATGATCTATTAAAATGATTTTACCCGACGTTAAAACGGATGGGCACAAAGCCATTCAGCCTGGCACAATGGGAATACCAGACCGTACTTAAATCGCATCTTAATTTGCATTACTGGTCCAAAAATCATGCAAATCTTAATGAGACTGTCTCTATTGTTGCAGTAATTGAAAAACCATTCGATGTTAATTACTGTAACTCAGTGGCCTTGTCCGTGGTCACCGGAGTGAGAAAAAATAAGTTATTGATTCCCGGGACTCTGACAGGGTTTAAACGTGCATTTAATGTGATGTTTTATCGTCCGTGTTCATATTTTGGAGTTTTAAATCAAAGGGAATCAAATTTTAATCAATATTGTGAATCTGAAATGGCCGTAACGTGTTTAAAATAAGAATTAGATCATCATCATCATCATCATCATCATCATCATCATCATCATCATACTAATAATAATAATAGCAGCCTAATAATAATAGGCCATTTATTTGATATAACCACTTACTGTTTTCGTAATTTATACTTTGAATGATTTGAGGATTTTTGTTGTTGCTTCTGATGTTTTTGTTTGTTTTCTTGTTTGTTTGTTTTATGTCTGCCACTATGTAAATATTTAAAGGTACGGATATAAGCTAATTATTTTGTATGTACAGGCCACCCTGACCTCCTTGAACCCTGTGTCCGTTTTTTTACCGGGGGTGCTACTCGCACTGGCCCTTGGCGTTGTGCAGGGCGCTCTTGAGACCTTAAATGGATCCTGTCCCCCCTGAAAAAAAAATGAGGCAATGAGGTGGGTTTTCATAAAGAATCTCGGTCATTTCATTTCCTTGCCATTGCAGGCCGCCCACCTATTGTCCGTCCTCTAAAGCTAATTTCATTTTGATCAAAAGCCCCATACAATTAAAAACTATCCATTCTCCTCCCCCCCCAGCCACCCCCCCATACACACACACGCACCCTCCAGCTTTATTTATAGGCACCGCAATTTTCCTACAAAATGAAAGAGGGAAAAAAAAACTAATTTATTGTATCTATAGTGTCAATTAATGTAGAATAAATTCTGCTTCAGACCAAAGGCTTTTTTGTACACTGCGTAGCTCATAATATGTTGTTACTTGTTGCAACACAATATAGTTATTACCATACTATCTGGAAGTGTAGGGACACCGTGCGTCGCTCTAATTTGCCTTTAATGAATTGTTTATTTGCAGCTAATTAACAAGTTAGATTGGTGAAATTATGCCGCTGATTACCCTGATAAATAATGACCGCTGCAGAGTAGCAATGGAGTGTGCAGCCGAATTATCCGTCCCGTTTTTGTCATGGAAAATTAATTAGACAAATGGTTTTGTTCGGATATATTAAATAGAAAATAGTGTGTTCAGTAAACACTAATGAGGCTAAAATAAAGCGGCATCCCTTTTTTGAAACGACCCTCCTTTTCCTATTTGTCATTGAAGTTCGATATCGTTAAATAATTAAGGCACCAGGTTTTAATGGCATCATGCATCATGTCTTCTTATTTGTATTTATAAATGTATTTGTGAATAATAATAATAATAATAATAATAATAATAATAATAATAATAATAATAATGCTGTATATATATATAATTGTTTGATTGTTGATTGTTTTGACAGTATTAGATTTCGACCCTGAGTATGGAATTATGTTCAGTGTTTTTTATTTTTTAAGCAAATAGGAATATTCCTTGTTTAAACAGTATAGTTTATTGATGGCAGCATCTTACACTTCACAAGAGCACAAATAGATATATATCTGATAGAGATACATAGATTCATATAAAGAGCATGCAGGCGAATATGTATTTAAATAAGTAGAGTTTTTTTACGAATACTTCATCTATTTGCTTTCACTAGCGTCTATAAAAGATAACGGATGCGTTTATCATCTTTAAATGAAACGGTTCAATATAATGAATAGTCTTCATGTCATGTGGAATTCACATCTTGAAAACGTAGACGTGTATTTTGTATTTTTGTTAATGTATTCAGCAAAACTAAAATAAAAATATAACTAAAATAAGCTTCCAGAATGTTTTGAAACGGAATGCATGATTAGTAATTGTAGTAGTATTAGTAGAAATAATAATAAGCAATTGCAAAATGTCCACTTTGCAGTTGTTTCCGATCAGATAAGCGAATTAACAATCTGGAGCTGCGAAACTTTACGGGCGGGTTTTACACACGACTGATCTTGCGAAGCCATGCCCGACTCTGCGCTCCGGGGGCCGGGGGCGCGGGGCTCGCCGAGCGGTAAACTTTGTCTGCTTTGCTGGTGGTCTGCGCCCTCTGTTCACGTTAATTAGGAAACTTGCAGGACAGAAATCCTCATTAACAAGCTCCGGGTAGCTCCTAGCTTTCCTTTTCCCGCTGTCGGGTCTATTTCCATAAGGAGATTACAAGGGGATCAGTTCTTCAGGTCTATCCAGATAAACAAATCCCGGGTCTCGCAGAATGAGTTTGGTTAAGACAGCTACTAATTAGGAGTTTAGCTTCTGTATCTGGCCCCGTTGATAGCAGCCTGAAGACTTGGAGCCATTCACTGGCACCCGAGGGGGCTGGCGTGTCTTTGCCAATTGTTCAATTAACACTGCGATCCCATTTCGTATTCTGGGAAGTCCTGGTGAAACAATCAGGCACCAAAGTCTTTCTAATTTGTACCCATTGACTACTGTGTGAGCGGGACAGTGTATGTATCTAGAGATTACATAAAGTTAAAAATGCTTTCCAGTAGTCCAAATAAAAGAGACACATTCAGCAAAGATGGATACGATGTGTGAGAACACTGATATGCATATACATTTCCATACCAGCTTACATATCTGAAAATGAAATATAAGGGATTAGTTTGTCTAAGGAATTTAGAATTTGCAAATGTAAATATATGTATAAAACTAATTATAATGACTCAACAGAACAGTATATTTATTAGCATACCAGGTTAATGAAAGGATTTAATTTGGCAACTTAAAATGAAAGTAAAGTATTTTTAAGTATGTTTAATCATATTGTTCAAGTTTTGATTGTTGCCCATCCATTTCTAGACAGGGGTGTATAGATTGATATTGCAGGAGTTTTCATAGTTTTTCATATTCTTAATGTGCCTCGTTAACTATATGATATAAAACAATTGCTTTGAACTGTTCTGTGCTGTAATTGTTGCAGTTGTTTTTCGTTGAAATTGTGTACTCAAATTCCCGATAATGTTGTCTTCTCCAAGGCGTATTAGGGTGTACTACTGGATCTTTGGCAACAAACAAACAAGCATACGATCGAGCAAAATAAATAAAACATACAAAATGATTAGACCTAAAATAGTATACAAAATGTATCTATACTATACAATATTGTTATAAAATAATAGACGCAAGTATTTGGGGTACTGAAGTATTTGAAAGTTTTGGGGAAATTGCTGAGAATTATATAAAGTGCACATCGTAGCTTCTGGTGGCTCCAGGGCTGCGGTATTTATGAGGCTGTTCACACTTCGAGCTGCTAATATTGCCACCTTGTTAATGGCCGACGATACGTTTCATGGTCCTGCCCTGTTGTGAACATTAACAGCTGAAAACGTCGCCTGAGGCTTTATTGTAAATCGGCCAGAAGCCATAAAAACTTCTAACAAGGACAGACAGTCACTTTTACCGCTGGATAAGATCATTAGAAACTAGAGTATCCTATTTATTGTTCTGCAGGTATCAAATGTGTCACGAACAAGACGTGGCCCTGGCTCAGTGACCCCAAAACGAAAATTGGATTTTTTTAAGGCTACCTATTGAAGGACCGGAACGAATATGATTAAACAAATTAAGAGAGACTTTGCTGACTTTATTGCAAGACAGTTGCAATTAAGGTTGTGCGCGGACACCTGAAAAATAGTAAGAGCTTCAAAAAAGATTATTTTCAAACAAGTTAATGTTTATTATAATAATAGTAATTATTATTATTACGTTGTTGTTGATGATGATGATGATGATGATGATAATGACGAAACTTGTTACAAGCATATAGGCTTGTATGATTTATTAATGTTACATAAACATCGTGTACATGAACCGTCTTTTTGGAACTGAACAGGCTGAAGCATGTTTTAGAGAAAATGATATTTGTTTGTTTTAATCACAAGGGGGCGCCAATGTATCGGTTCTCAGCATTCAGTTCCCCTTGTTACTAGGGTTTCAGTGAATGTGTTTTATGAGATAAAGGACATAGTGTAAAAAAAATGGGTATATATTGTACAAAGCGGTTTAAAGGAACCAATAAATCTTCGTTTAAAAATATTATTTTCACCTTCTTAGCTGTGAAACCATGTTTCGACTGTTTACAGCTAAGCATACTTTATATGTGCGTGCTTGTGTGTGAAGTAGTGTTTTTTTAATTTGGACGAAGTAATATCAATTGTACTCTTCATTTAAAATTAATACAACATTTGTGTAGTGTTTGTATGTGCCCTTCGATGGCGCCCTAAAAACCAACTTAACAAATAAAATAAAATATTGTATATAGTATCGTGGATATTGTGTATTACTTAGGATGAAATAATAAACTTAGTCTTTAGTTATATTCGCTGCTTGAAAATCTTATGCTTATGAAAACTAAATGTAAAGATAACGTATTAAGTTGCGGGGATTATCTTTTCTAGTTCTGGCAGGATTAAAAGATTGAACTTTCTGCTTAATCTGTTTTAATCAACCTATTAAATATAATTGATGTGGTTGTTTCCGCATGATGGGGCAGGGCGGGGCCTCCGACTTTAAGACGGCTGCAGGTGTGCGAGTGGGGCGGGGCGACAGGTGCGCTGGCAGCCAATCAGAGCCTCCCAGGAAGTGGGTCGCCATTGGCTGTCGCGGTGTCCTAGGCGACAGCGCCCCGCCCCCACTCCGTCCGGGCGGTCAGTGCGCAGGTGCGAGTCCGCGGCGCGGCGGCGGTGGACCCTGCGGAGCCCTATGACAGAACTAGTTGTGTTTCTTTTACACGCGTAAATAAAGACATTAACCTCCTAATGTGCGTGCATCTTTTCCAATTGACTACCCTGCTATTACTAAACTAACTTTATATTTCAGTTATAATAAATCAATGACGTTTATTTCCGACAGCAGGTTAGGTTTGGTGCCGCCGATGCGTAAGAAAGTCGAACAGCTGTTTTAAAGCGTGTACTGGATTTATACAAAATACAGTTATTAAAAAATACACGATATGCATTGTCGTTCACTCACTAAAGTAATGATGTTAGAGTTCAATAATCAAACTGCCTTAAAATTGATAAATGGCAAGTGTATGTAGATCTTGTTATCAACGTATTTGATCATAATATAGTATATAGGTAACAAACATGCACTGGCATATATGTGTACTGTAATTATTATAAAACCCGACTCATACACTGCGCACGGCTATACTACTGTCAAAACATTTCAACTATACCCACTCAATAAAATACAAATAAAAAACACACCTTTGTTGATGTAGGTTATTTAAGGAATTACTATTTTTGGCGGGATTCTGTTGGCCCTGAAACTGATCCGTTAATTGTGCGTTAATTATACTGATCATTTGATTGAATGCGTGAAATAGTCGCTGCGCGTTTATAATGAAACGGCTCTTCGCACATCTCGTCGTTAGTCCGTTACCTGTACTGTATCGTGAAATGGCGTGCGTTGAGAATAGGAGAGTGCAGGTGTCACTTAAACTGATATACATATTTCTTTAAGTGATTTGGTCTTTTTTGGGGGGCGATATTTGGCAACTCCTGACTACAGCGGACTTGCTCATCAGTTTGGCAGGCGGCTGGCGGAGCGGCCGCTGATTGGCTGGCGGCGGCGCATTGTCCCGCTGTCAATCCGGGTCACGTGGCGGGCCGCTCTTAACAGCTGGGGCTCGCGCGGAACTTTTCAGAGTTCTCTCCGCACCGCACGAGACACAGCGCGCGGGCAGGCAGCACCGCACAGCACCGCAGCCACACACGCATCCCGCACCGTGCACGCCTCTGCCGGGGGAAACTTCAGCGTTTCACCTGCTCTGTTTGTTTGTTTACGATCGCTACCTCTTTCTCTCTCTCTCTCTCTCTCTCTTTTCTCTTGCGGATAAGTAAACATTTCAAAAACAGCCAGTTGAATGTATAGCATGATGGAAACCGAGATTAAAAGCCCGCTCCCGCAGTCCAACACGGGCTCGGCGGCGGGGGGCAACGGCGGCAAGGGCAGCGGCGGCGCCAACGACCAGGACCGAGTGAAGCGGCCCATGAACGCTTTCATGGTGTGGTCCCGGGGTCAGCGCAGGAAAATGGCCCAAGAGAACCCCAAAATGCACAACTCCGAGATCAGCAAGCGCCTGGGAGCCGACTGGAAACTACTGACTGACGCCGAGAAGCGACCTTTCATTGACGAGGCCAAGCGTCTGAGAGCCATGCACATGAAGGAGCACCCGGATTATAAATACCGACCCCGCAGAAAGACCAAGACCCTGCTCAAGAAAGACAAGTACTCCCTGCCCGGGGGGCTCCTGGCGCCTGGTGCCAATTCTGTGAACAACGCCGTCTCGGTGGGACAGAGGATGGACAGCTACGCACACATGAATGGCTGGACCAACGGTGCTTACTCCCTCATGCAAGACCAGCTGGGCTACCCGCAGCACCCGAGCATGAACAGTCCTCAGATCCAGCAGATGCACCGGTACGAGATGGCTGGGCTCCAGTACAACCCCATGATGTCCACCGCTCAGACATACATGAACGCTGCCTCCACTTACAGCATGTCTCCGGCGTACACCCAGCAGACGACCAGCGGGATGGGACTGGGATCCATGTCTTCCGTGTGCAAGACCGAACCCAGCTCCCCGCCGCCCGCTATCACTTCCCACTCGCAGAGAGCGTGTTTGGGAGACCTGCGGGATATGATCAGTATGTATCTCCCTCCTGGGGGAGATGGGGCCGAGCACTCCACGCTGCAGGGCAGTCGGTTACACAGTGTGCACCAGCACTACCAGAGCGCAGGGACTGGCGTGAACGGGACGCTACCCCTCACCCACATCTGAAAAGACTGGCCTGTTAAGTACTTCGGATACTTGAACATTTTGATCTCTGCAAACTGAAAAAATAAAATAAAGTGGAGGTTTTTCTTTCTTTCTTTTTTTTTTCTTTAAGAAATGCAATTTTATTGTTTTGCTCTCAAAATGAACTGTCCATTTAAAAACGTTTTTAAAGACGACATATCCTGGACTCGGTCTTGAGCCCGACAAGAGTTGCGAAATTTTAATTGCAAGAAGAATTGGACTTCTTTCTTTTAAGATGCCAACTTTTTTTCTCGCAAAGAAAAGGAAAAAAAGGCGTGTTGCTTCAGAAAGAGGCGAGGTTTTAAGTTTGACTATTTTGTTTTTGGTAAAGCAGGAGGGGAAAAAAAACACTATCACAAGTAAATGTTTACACTTAATTTGTAGAATGTCAAGGTTTGTGCCGGCTGTGTCCAAAATGGTGTAGATTTTATTTTAATGGAGTTCTTAGGTTTTAATGACAGACTGTGCGGGTCGCAAGCGCAAGTTTATTTATAGTAAGTTGTGTATTTTTTATTTTAATTTTTTAAGCTTGTGAACTTCTGTACGTTTTGTTGAAATGTTCCTTTTTGGTTTGTGAGGTTTTCACTGTGATGTTTTTGGCAATATCAGGTTAACCTATATCACGGACGGAGAGATTTATTTAAAACTGACGTTTCTACAGATTTTAAGATCATTCTCTATTCCAAAAGGATAAATAAATTTGTAAAAAAAAAAAAAAAGTAAACGACTGAAGTTATTTTTATGAAACTGCTCTTTCCTCCGTTCTTATGGTAATAAGTGTTTGATCAATGCATTTTCCAGCAGCACTACAATTCAAAACCAACGAGGCACGGACTTTAAAATAGTAATTTGATTGTTAAAACTGCTGCGGTGCATATTGTCTTGTACACCATCACAAACCAAGTTAAAACGAAAATACTGAACCTGTTGAGTATGTGACATGAAAATTAAGTTCATGCCTTCTGAACTCTTTTAACATTCACTTGCAGCATCCATCAAACCTATCCGTTAATATAAATACGACTTATTCAAATATTTAAGTCAAAGTAAATTGTGTACAGGGGTCCTGGATTTAAAGTGAACATTTTATTTATTTTTTAACCGTTGGCCTACTAACATTATTCAAACAATTTTGCTTTAAAGTAATTATATATGTGGGTTTGACATCTAGTTAATGTCGTAGTGTTTTTTTACATTTACTGCATGTGAGTGTAAAGAAAATCTCTTAATCTGCAGATATATATATATATATATATATGTGTGTGTGTGTGAGAGAGAGAGAGCTTTTCCACCATAATTTTAAGATGCTTCTCTGCTGTCTTTTGGCGCTGGGGGGTAAATGCCTCCCTTGTCAGTTTGTTTTAGACCGTATTTGGAAAGACGGCCGTATGACCTCAAGTGGATCTGAAATGTGCTCTGTGTGCGTCTTATTTATATATATATATATATATATATATATATATATATATATATATGTGTGTGTGTGTGTACATTGTAAGTGTGTACTTACGTATGTAATGAAACCATGAGCCATGTAAGGATGTTTTGTTAACGTCCTATTTATTTTGTTAGGAAGTAAATGCAAATCAATATCCGAGCTACTTTCTTCCACCTCTATTCTTAAACTATGTCCCAGTCGCCATTGACTAAAACCTGGAGATTTAACATTTACCAATACGAGTGGTCCTTATGCCACACTAATTCTAGGAACATTTTCACGGCCAAAGGTTGGACGCAAAGTGACAGCGTATCCCAGTCATTTGCTGGTTAATTAAATGGCAGACTGGTTCAGTATGACACCATCACAAAATAGTAGAATGGAGTTTACTTTCCAGCTGTAATTACAGTGCAGGATCTTTTTCGCTGTAGCTGAATTCTTAATTTGCATTTACAAGGGGAAAAAAAAAGACATTTCTGAGATTCACCCACCAAGACATGATCCACGTGGTTTATTCGAGGTCTTTCTAAATGCGGGATTATGCGATTTCACAGCGGGCAAAGCCGGTGTCAAACTTTAAAATCATACAAGGTGAATGTGAAAGAAAGGAGGAGGGGGTGAGCACTTTGTTTCCGAGCATCCATCAGTATATTTTAAGACGCAGATAAGTGAAGTGAAGGCTTGTTTTCCAGGATGTGGGAATCTATGAGGCACTTAACACGCACACACACAGGTCTTATCCCCCAGATATCTTCACCTGCTCGGGTTCAAATTCAGAAACGTCAAGGGTATTGCACAATATCAAACTTCTAAAACTGAAAATTGTTAGTAGCGGAGCAGGCGCCGTGAAGAGGCTTGTGCGACTGTCCGACACCCACTCTCAGAGTGTGAAGGTAGGCCCATAACTGTTGCTAGGTTGTATTTGCATTTGAGGTTTATCTAATCGTTTATATTTACCCTTCTCTAAAGCAATGCATTTCCAATGGGTTTTGATTTTCGTTCAATATTGACATATGGTGTCTCGTTATATCAGCATCGTGCACGCATTCGTAGGTATGGTTTTACCCAGCCCTTTCTTTGCACAACAAAGTGGACAGTGTTGAAATCAGCAAACAACATTATTATTTTTATCATCATTATCACTGCATTTTCTTTCTGCTTTGACTTGAACAAAAAACAGGTTTCGGAATCAACAAAACGGAGGTCTGCTGCTGAGCAAATAGGTGACTACGGCGACACGTTCATCCATTTAAAGGTTAAAACTTAATATTTTTCAGTAATTCTTTTTTTTTTTGTTCTTCCCAGCCTCGAAAAGATGGGTGGAGGTTCAATCTCTTATTACCCACTTGTGCTTTCACGGCATAATGAAGAGAGGCTTCAGCCAGCGGGAGAGCTGTGGGGCGCACATGTGCTTTTGATGCTCCTGCCGCTAGACAGCCAGGTGCGTCCTGATGAAGTTTAGCCAGAAAATAAGCGCGGCAGCCAGCGCCATATCGCTCGGGGATCTCTAGGGAAGCAGTATGTTGTTGCCCCAACTAATCAGTGTTAAAGTATACTTTTAAAATAAATAAATACTTAACTCATTCTCTATTACACAATGTCTTTGAGTCAATGCACGCAACACACACACGTTGGCACCCGCATAATACCTTTAAGTCTGACAAAACCTGGTGAGAAAAAATCTGTACCCTTGATCAACAACCGTAAAGCAAGGATGTAAGAGGTTTGTTCTTTGTTTTATTTGTAATTGATTTTGTTCTCTCAAATAGTGTGTAGTAAATCGCAGGTGTTAATTAATTAAGTGATTGATTAATTAATCCAGCTTTAGGTAAGGAAGTAATGAACACGGCAATTCCAATTATGACATTAGTGTCAAGTGTGCGAAGACAAGTTATGTTAATATTAATTTCGGACATGAAGTTTGAAAAGCAGCTCTGAATCCCTTTAATGAGGATGAAAAAGCAATACATCTGGAATGATACGCTTCCAGTATAAGAGTTTGTAAATCAGGGGATGGATACAAATGTAGGTGAAGCCTCTCACCGTGTTCTGTTTATGTGACCTAGTCGTGGTACCAAGGAAGGCAATTGTCCACTTCAAAGGCATCTGCAGTTTGTTGTGGGCATCTGTTGATCCATGTTTGTCATAATAGACCGACAGACTCTTCTTTTTTTTTCTTTGTTAAATGTTAACTTGGGCGGAGATTTCCAATGTGAATACATCAACAGGTAATTGTATATATGCGCTGCAATTTGGTTCAATTCAATTTCGTTTCGGCAAATTTCTCTGTCTCTCTCACACACACTTCGATAAAGAATTGAAAAAGCCTTCATTACGAAACCCAATCCCAAACCGACACATTTTGCATATCTATCCCAAAATGTTATTATAATATTACCGACAACTTAGGCTAATGTATTTAGGTCGTCCAATAGCTATCTATCTACATATCTATATATCTATCTATATCTATCTAAAATATAAAAACATAAAATAGACCTTGCTTAATATAATCAAAAGTTCACAAAATAATACACTTTTTTGACATTCAGAAAATGAGAAGAGAACGAGCAGTTTAAGGCCCCATGCTGAAGCGCTGTCATCCTAAAGCCGGTCGTAGTGGACTTTGCAATTTGCGCAGGTAGAGCACTTATGGATGGCATTTTTCATTCATTAATAGTTATTCCGACTATGCTTTACATTGACCTCTGTCATTTGAAAGGTCTTTGTGGTTCTTGTTCTTCTGAAGGACTATGTGAGTTGGGGTCTTATATTGCAGTGACAGTTGACAACACGCAACAATAATATATCATCTTTTGGTAATTACATTTTGAGATGTGACGATCTTAAGCTTTCACTGCTGAATCGTAGCTTAAGTATGGTTCAAACTCCATACTAAATAAAAAAATAAAAAATCTGCCTATGTCGGGACATAAGCTTGTATCTCGGAGGAATTATTTGCGTTGGTCGATGAGATGTAAACTGTTGTTTACTAATTAAGCTAATTGATTAACAGATGGGTTTACCTGTAGAGACGTTTTGAAAGTTTCTATGATCAAGCTTATTATTATTTTTATTAAAACCGCATCTGTAAATTTAAACCCGAAACCCTCTGGCCTGTAAATGTAAAATACTATATACTCTAACATTTAGCGACTCAATGATTGGATGCAAAGCAGACATCAGAAAGCTGCTCTCTCTGCTTTCATGTCCACCTTTATTAATTTGCTAATGAAAGTCAGTTTTGCATACTCGAGCTATAATCCGTTGTTATTCTGCACTGGGGAAAAGGAGATATGAAGAACCCAAATGTGAAAAATATCTGCAAGTTTTATTTAAAGTACAGATTGCGACTGAATTTGGTTCAATGAGTTTTGTAGTAGTGTCCAGGTGGCTACAAGAGAAAGTTACGGCTTTCAGCTCCTCCTACTGCGCAAAAATATATCAGAATGTCTAACAAAGTTTAATAAACGGTTTCATCATTAAACATAAGACCCAACCACAACCAAATACATAAAACAGAATGTGAGAATTTATAAACAGGCATCCTAATAGTTTTGCAATTTAGATTACATGTAATTATTTCTTTTCTAGAATGAGACAGGTTAACTTTCCAGCATTCGTTTCAAACGTGAAATCCTGTAGAAATCACATTGAGATTTGATCCTATAAAGCTGAGCCTGAGGCTGGATAATACGAATGTTATTTTAACACACTCATTTCACCTCTGCGAATTGTTTGATCTACAACAAGCATAGGTAGGGGTATTTAATTGTAATGTTTTTTTTTATTTATTGAAAATTGATTTTAGACTGTAAAATTTCAATTACAGGTGACCTGGTTTCAAATAAATTGGATATAATTCTGTCATGTCTATTGTTTTTACACTTCATAAATAAAGAAGAGGAAGAACTTTGCGCAATGAATAGCAGCCAGAGAAGGTGATTGATGCTATGCACAATGTATTATTCAATTTAACTCTAAAAATGAAAAATAACAAAAACACCCATGCCTGTTAAAAATACCCCCCCAACCACTTGATTTATATAGATATATGTATAATATATAACAATGATGAAATAATTATAGAATTGAATAGGTACATGAGCAGAGGTTGAAAAATGTGTCCTGTTTTGTAAATAAAAAGCAGAGAAAATGACATGCCTTCCAGTAACAGACAATCTCCTTCCTTCACCTAATACCTTCTCAGCAGGAGGCTGGGACTTGGAGCAGGCTGGTAGCTGCAGGGCAACCTGGGATTGTATCGGCCACCAAGAGGGAGAACGCAGAGCCCTGCCTGCCTGCCTGCCTTCCCACAGTCACAATTACTGTTTAACTCATTGCTCAGGGGAGCAGAGGGCTCAGTGTTAGGATTAGCAACGCTCACCTTTGTGGTAAAAGATTATCTCAAACTCCCTCCATTCACTACTTAAGTAATTTCAGCCACCAACAGCAGCAAAGCTCTTAGTAACTCTAGGTTTTTTCTTTCTGCTATTAAGCAGCTTTTCCTTGCACGGCCCTACACATTTAAAATGTTTGCGGTTGATGGGAACAGTGTTGCCTGCGTTTTGTTGGAGAAAGTGTGTCGGTGCACCGATGAGAGAAGATGTATGTCGCTGCCATTGTCTAAGAATGAGATATAGTTTGATCGATTGATAAGTGCTCGACTCAAGGAGGGAAACCGTGGGTGTACATTTTAATGAGTGTCATGGAATCAAATATGGCTTGCACTAGATTAATTTAGATTCTAGCCAAAATTACTAAAAAGTACTCGGGTGAGGAAGGATGACTTTTGTGAGAAATATTGAGAAGCTCAGTTAACTCGGACACCGTGAACATGAATAACTCTGCCCACAACACTTATAATGGGATGTTACTTACTAAGTCATACTAAATAAATGTGTTACCCCCCAAAAAAGTTATTGATTTTTTTTTTTGTACTTTTATTACAAACATTTCAACAACTGAGATTAGTTTTGTAGCTCTAAGCAGAGGAACTGGGAGCAGTGATATATTGTAAGGCCTCTGGACCCTATATGTTATTTGTCTGTTAGGTGTTGTAGGATCTGTGTTGTTGTAAAAATAAATGAGGAAACAAAGTTCTAACGGCAGTTTTTCTTAATGGATAGATAGCTAGATATAGAGGTAGTTTAAACTAAACCTTCTTGTTTAACCACCTCATGGAAAGGCAGGGTTATTGCTGTAACTGCTACGTTTTTTTTTTTTCAGTGGGATTATTTGTGGGGCACGTCTACTAGCCTTCACTACTTCCCCCTGCTTACATGAGGCCTGGTCTCAGTCATGTGAGCAACTGTGACAAAAACATTCACTCGCTGCCCACTCAGCAAGTGCAGACATATTCTGCTGTAGTGTGCCTCTGACCTCACTGCCTGCTGGCTTAACCCCCACTTGAAAACATATGGACTATACCTCTAGGAAATTGTCTGTTTTGGATGGCAGCATTTTTACTAACTCTGTGTGTGTGTGTGTGTGTGTGTGTGTGCAGCCCTTGTATGTCTGTGGCACTACTGATAATCAGCACAAATGACTGAGCGCTTACATCACTCCAACACCGTCAGACCTGTTTGGTAAGGATTGGAAAGGCGCACCTCTCTTTTGATTTATTTATTTTTTCCTTCCTGTCAAATTAAACTGCATAGCATACATTAGGACTGGATTTCTCCAGAAGAGCGCCTCACAACCTGGAGGAGAGAGGCTTTATGTGTTAGTTGTTTTCTCCTGTTTTTCAGGTATACTTCAATACTCTGTTTTCAATAAAAGAAGCCATACAAAACAGGGGATACTTGCTACATTTTGGAGGCCTTTACTAGAGCATATAAGTCTCACTGTTTAGTGTCACCCAGCTCTGTCTCCCCTTAACTCAAGGTTTCTTCAAAAACCTAAATCAGGTTACAGTTGAGAGCAGAACCTTCAGCCTGTCTGTCTAGTCTTTGTCAGTTGTCAGGATGATTTTTAAGAATGAATAGTTAGACATGCTGCTGTAGAATTGACTTTATATTGGGGCTGTTTGATAAAATAATCCCTATATGGATTTTGCCTGAGCTGGAGATGTAGGGCTCAGTGTGGGTCTGCTCAGCTGCCCTAATCCTGGCCTACTGTGGTCAGGGCCATGCAGGGCAGAGCCGAGCCCCTGACCGGGGTGGGGGGGGGTCTAATCTCCTGAGAGGGGCAGATGTTGTCAACGAGCTCGTCTCAGGGCTACTCTTTTTTGTTTGTTTTCGTGGGAAAATCTGAAACAAATCCTAATAAGGTTGGGGAGTTACGCTAACCCACACAATCACTCAAGCATCTTGCTTAAGCCTTTGCAAAAATCATAAAGTTTGTGTTTCTCTCTTAAGAAGTGGGTGGGGGGGTGGAGGGCTGTATAGAGGAGATATGGAGAGAAACATCTGAGTGCCTATACATTAAATATGATTTAGGATAGTGAAAGGGCGCACATATACATGAGAGCTAACACTCTGCTCCCCCTACTTATAACACGATTCACAATGCATGCTTTGCAGTACGTCTCTCTTTAGTGACGGCTCTAGTTCTGCCATCTCGGCATTATTCAGATGGACAAGTAAATGTGCAGTGGGAATTCTTTAACAGTTTCCCATTGTGCCGTGGCAGTGGTACAGAATGAAACACCAGCGCAGGTCTTGTGAATGCGGCATAAATTAAGATGTACTGTGCTGTGAGAATAAAAAATATATATATCGAATGGGAGTTTACTGAATCTGGACATGTATGGGCTTATTATGTGAGGAAATGGAGAAAAAAAAAAAAATCTTTTTTTTTTTAGCAATTCCTGTGTATACATTCTATATTAATACTAATGCATATTTTGCATTATTGTAAATGCACCTGGAGTAAGTGCACACAAGGCAGCAACTTTTTTTTGTCACATTTGAATGTTGCTGGTAGGATTAATAAAGCATGTTACATAATTACATTACAAAAATTTACATTCATCTCCTACATAAGTCTGCCTGTGTTTTATTTGCAGCTATTAAAAGTAATTCATACACTATTTAGTAATAGCAGAGTCTGTATTGGGGTTTTCAAGATTAAACGAGTGAAGTTCCAAAATACCATAACAGAGCAGATCCCATTTAGTTTGTCACTTTTCAGTTTGTATTTCTTCAGATGGGAGCGCGTACAGCCACTGTGCAAGCTAATGGAAACGGAAGACATTATCCGATGAGTTTCAGTGAAAGGGTTTAGAATGAATTGTCATCCGGCGTAGAGACAGATGTAAGCCTTTATCTGATAACGTGAGCTTGTACGCCGAAGTTTAAGGCTTCTGCATTTTGATTTTCATTACTATCTGTCACTCAATCTTTGATGACTCACCTAAAAGGTGTTTAACACAGAGCGGTGTTAAAATACTACAAATGAATTGACACCACAGAGAGAGAGAAGGGTAAATTTCCCCTCCTGGCTATAAAATTAAGCTTGTAATGTATCAATCCAGTGTGTATTATATATGTGTGTGTGTGAGAGAGTGTTTCTGTGTCGGTGTGTATCTACAGAGAGAAATGCAAATCTTAAGAAACACTTCATTCATGTACAAGCCCACGATTTAGCATTAGGCAGTAATGTAAGATCATCTATTACACACACTGAAAGTACAGTTGTGTTTATTTTCTTAGGGGGGGAGCTTATGTTAAGAAACTTGAAAAACTTGCCCCAGGATTAAAGAATGAATCAAGTATTCATGTAAAAATCACAGTTCTGTAAAGCTGCTTTTGGGTAAACTTCTTCCAAAGTGAAGTGTTGCGATTTTTAAAAAGTCATTTGGAAATAAGGCTATAATCAATCTGATTATGTGGACAGCCCATACGGTTCCTCGCTGATCTTTATATATACATGTCAGCGACCATAATTACGAATGCCTAATGACGCACTTGGAACAGTGATGAAAGCAGGTTTTAAGGAGCTTGTTTCCAGACCAACCTGTACTCTGGGTTATGAAATACATTAAAAGTCTAAAGTTATGGGTGAAACCTATTTATTAGCAAAGTATTAAAATAATTGCTATAATAATTACTAAGTGCAGACTTAACTAAAATGTACACACATGCACACACATACTCGTATGCGCTTCTTAAAATTGTAGCTGACACCATTGCTGTGTCCAATCTAAAAATCTGGGGGCTGGAATGATTCCACATAAAGGTTTACTTTGCTAATAAAGACTTATCTTTTCCCTTTCAGCTGAAGAAATGGAGCACATTTTTACACTTAACCAAAGTTCGACAAAACAGTGTCACTTCCCTAGGGCCCTGTGCGTCGGTGATATTGCGGTGATATTGTTCTCTCACTGTAAAGACACAATGAAGCCCATGTATCAATAGAAGGGGGAATGGGGTTGAGGTTGGGCTGGGGGATGGGGGGCCCCATCACCTAGGGCACAGTTATTGATTGGTGGTCAGTGCAGATTGTGTTAAGGAGCCCAGACTGCGAGTGGCATTGACAGATGCACACTAGATTGACGGCAGTCCAATTTCCTTTGCGCCGTCTGCCTGGCAGCTCTCAAACAAACAACTCCCTCTGAGGGCCGGAAAGTCTGACAAGAGAAAAAAAGAAAAGAAAAACAAGTTTTAAAAACAACCGCTGTACTCCACCCAACCTGATTCTCACCCCTCCCTTCCGATCTCTCCCTCCACAGCTCCTCCAGTCAACAGGACTGTTACCTGCCTCTCTTTGCTCCTGGTTGGTTTCAGTGCAGCCTTATGTACACTTTTATCCCTCCTAAACCTCGAGCCCGCCATGCCTCTTTGTTGTTTCCCAGGCCTTTTGGAAAAAGGCTCCTCCATGCGACAGTGCAGCGTGCCACTTTGGACTGTCTCGGTTTTACTCACTCTGTCACATATTGATTAGTTGCCATTGTCAGTTTGTCATTTTTTTCATAATTTGTCCTAGAGGGACACTGCTGGCCAGATGAGGCGATGGCAGAAGCCTGGCCTCTCCGCCTGTGCCTTTGTCAGCTGACCCAGAGGGAGAAGCGTGTCTGGCTGGGCTGGGCTGTGTGGAGCCCTGGGTCAGCACAACCTCCCTGGACCACAGCAGCTTACCCATTATTAACAAAGCCCAGACCGGCCTCAGCCTCGGTTGACAACAGAGCAGCAACAACTGTAACAACAACCACAGCAACAACTACAACAATAGCAACAATAACGGCTAAAAGGGCTTGGGTATCTATTCTTCTACTATTTGTGTTAAAATGTCTTTGTTCCCAGTGGTCTTAACAAGAGAGCATTTGTTTATTAACTTCAATACTCACTGTTTTTGAAGTTACAGCAAAAAAACTAATTTGATTCCAATTACTGGGTGAACTCGCCCTTCAAAAGGCAGGTTCTGTGTGCGTGCGTGTGACTCTGTTTCTTGTGAACTGTTTTTATTTTAAATAATGTTTTAGCTCTTGAATGTGTGTTTTCAACAGATTACGTTTATATTGATTTGTTTATTGATTTATTTATTTTAATCTAAATAATGTTTATTGACTGTTTCAAGTCAGCGGCCGTACACAGACACACACAACAAAAGATGACAATTACAGTTTATACACACTAAACATAATGGGACAGAGAGTGTGCCCTTTTCTAAAATCTTGATGAAGAGAGCAAAAAGTCATATACAGTATAACCCCAAAAAGATAAATGAAATCCTCCACAAATCTCCTGCAGGATTCTGAAGCTCAAATACCCTGGAGAACTCCTTCAGGACTCCCACAGAGAAATTCCCTGTGTACTCGTTCCCAGAGGAAAACAAAGTATTCCTTTAAGAGTCCGACATGATGTAATCAGTAAGGATGTTTGCCCCCCAAATCCTGCAGAATGTTTGAGGATTTTGTGTTCATTTGTAATGGTGGGAATACAGTGCAATCTCTCAGTACAGGCAATGATCACAGTATTGCTCTCACTTCAACTGAGTAGGCAAATAAACTGAAATGTTTAAAAAATACATTGCCAGCAGGTTTTGGAGGGTATTAGAATTTTTAATCTATACCCCCTTTAAAGCACAGAACAAACACGGCAGTGAGGGAACACTTGGTGTAGCTGGCCTGCCTGCTTCTCTGACACCTGTGTTTGCGGGCAGTCTTACTATTCCAACTAGGCGTATGGGCAATTCAGACACTTCACACCGAGGGCAATTAGCATAGGGAATGGGCTTCGAAGTCGTTCAAGTAGCGAGTGTGAACAAGTTGAAGAGTGGAGAAGACAGAATAGAGGAGTAGATGTTGAAAGCTTAAGACCAAAAAATGGGGCGCCATCTGACTCTTCTCAAACTGTCTTCTCTGTTCGTGTCAGGTCTTGTGATTGCTGTAGGGCTGTCAGATTACAGAGAGGAGAATGGATCCTGAGGAATTTATTTACCAAGCATTTACCTTTTATGATAATATTTATCGTACTATTTCCAAAAATGTAGAAAATGTGTTTGTGATGAGCAGGTGAAGATGTAATTTTGTTTAATGTGGGAATGATGTTGAAATAGGTGATAATTAAGTCAACATATTGTGTATATATATATATATATATATATATATACACACACACCAGAAAATCTTTAGTCCTGATTTTAAATATTAAAATCCTTTATTTTGCTTTAGGAATTTTGGTATTGTACACGTAGCTCCATATTCTGGAAGGGAAAGGGTTAAATGAATTAATTTGCTTAAATTCCACCTTTTTCTTTCTTTCTTTCTTTCTTTCTTTCTTTCTTTCTTTCTTTCTTTCTTCCTTTTTTTGATATGTGCACTTTGCCCCCCCCACCCCCCCCCCCCCATCTAAAACTCACACCCTGAGTCCATTAGCATGCTTAAGCTCTCCTACATCAGCATGCGTGCGGGGCTGCCTGTCTTTAGTACGAGCTGTGACACCAATCAGCAGAAATGGCAGGCTCTTTGTCATGCTAACGGGGGCTGCCTCTGTTTCTTATTCGAATGCTCCCTCTCTCCCTCTCTCTCTGCTCTCTCTCTCTCTCTCAAGTCCAAGTTAAGTCAGTTCTCGAAAGGCTCCTACCCCCAGGGCTACCGTTCACGATGCCCCTTGCTGTGGGTCATTCACATGGATCCGCTCCCATTGCCTGAGTCTTCATGCCTTACAGACCCATTTCATATTCAAATGGCACAGTCAAGCTTCCTACCAGCAGGGCTTATTTATGGCCAGGACCAGGGTTAGAAGGTCAGCATGGTCATTTCAAAGCCAAAAGAAGAAGGGGCTAAAAAGTAATTTGCTAGAACAATAATAATATATATATTTTTAAAGTTCTTATATAGCATAGGGACATGTTTTAACTTCTCTTAAGGATGAACTGATAACCACACTCTGAGCTCAACATTCCTTTCTCACCTGTCTGTTTTTTCTTTCTGTCCAACAAAAAAATGTGAAAAAAAAATGTTTTAGCCAACAAACCCCACCGAGGTTTGGGCTGTCCTGAAAGTTTGTTCTCAATCCATTTTAACTTGGAACCTGTGCATCTCAGAATTTTGTTTTGTAGATTCCTTCTGCACATCACAGCAGAAAATTATCTGAACAGATTTGCATGGGAGCAGTTCACCCAGATTACCATGTGGCGCAAGGCCGGGCCCTGTGCAGAGTTTACACCTTCAGCAAACTAGATGGTATTCGGCACATTCTTTCTCACTCATGAGAAATAATACTTTATCATGAATAATTAAGCAGATGTTTTCCTCTTAAGCAACCTACAGAGAGTGGGCAGGGAGCTCCTAACCAAATAAGATTTAGAGTTTAATGGTGACATGTTGACAACAGTGCTATGGTACCACGCTCAAGACTACCGGAGGTCACTGTGTCATCGCGATACACCCCTCAAGGCACTGTTTTCAGAAACTGTGAGGACCAAGGGGTGCAGTTTTTCTGGTACAGATCAAGCTCGCTGTTGCATGTCATTATCCTGTCATTTTCTCCTTTTTGGTGTATGTCAGCATTAGTTTTTGGTGACCCCATAATGCGACCCAACCCTGCCTTGAGGAAGCCCCCATCCTGTGCTGTTGTATTGAAATGTTTTAATGAGCAGATGCTTATGAATGCTGCAGAAGAAAAGGAAAATCATATTTTGACCCATTAAGTAAACAATGCGACAAATAAGGTACATTTTAGGGGCGTTAAATCTCTTGAGCCCCGTGTTGAGCGGTGCTGTAATGTGAGGGGAGCGTGCTGTCTGTCCCAGACCTCCGCCACCCTGCTCCACACTTCCGGTGCGTTCCAGAGCCTGAGGTCCTGCAGTAATGGCACAGACTGGAGTCCATTAGCCCGTCTCTGAGCACTCCAGGTCCGCCTTTCTTTCTCTCAACTCTAGCTTCACCATGGCAACCAAAAAGTGCCTTTCAGTATACCACCAAGAAAAGTAAAAAAAAAAGAAAAAATTGACATATTAAGAAGTAAAAATTAATATAGAGGAGCAGTCTATTGTTTTTGCCACAAACCAGAGAGACAAATCTATAAGAGTGTTGTCTGTTTTCCATGTTTTATAAAAGGACAGGTACACCTGAAGTGATGTTAAAGTTTCAGGAGTATGGCGCAGTATGTTTCATCCTACTGTGATTGGGAGGGTGTGAAGAAATCTCTGATGCAGGTGAGCTTTTACAGCAGATTATGCAAATGCCATTGCAGAAAACTAGTAAAACTAGTTAATGAACCCACTCATATCAGAGTTTCTGGAAGAGTCGTAGATCTACTATGGATGGACTACTTTTCCCTGTTTATGTCTTTCCTTTTTTTTTTCCTCTCACAACAGTTCACTGTCAGCAGAGGCAGGTGTAAACGAGCGTGAATATTAATGAACTCTGCCCAATTGCCGCCATCAGTTCCTAATTGCTGCAAGTGTGAATCCAGGCCAACCCCGCCTGCCTCAGCTCTGTCTGCTGCTGTGAAATAATTCTGGTTTTCTGGTTAGGAATGTCTGCTGTTTCAAAGGCTGAAACTGTAATGCTGTCATTTTAACAGCGGCTTAAAATCCGGGGAACATACGACAACCAAGACAAAAATACATTTTGAAAAACAGCTAATAAATATCCTCTGAGGAGTGAGGGGAAGGTGAATAATCACCCCCCAAATAAAAAATCTCAGGAAAAGATGTTATTGTTATTAATTAACTAACTTGCCCACAACATCAGCTGTCCAGTGCTTATGTGGCTATGGAGAGTGTCTGTATATGAACATGCCAACTGAGGAATCAGTGCAGGTAGAGAGAGTCTGCTGCGGCCCAGGGCATTACTGCTACTCTGGTACATTAACGAAAGGCTCTGCCGCATGGATGACCACCCCAGAACAGAGCACAGTGCAGGGTAGCGCTGAGTGACACAGATCACGTTTATTTTCCCACTTGTCAGAGGGAGGGGGTCACTGGGGCCTTTATAAGGGGAGGGGGGGTTCACATGTCCCTTCATTCTTCCTCTGCTCTCCTATTCTTCTGATCAATGCGCTGAGAACTCTTGCATGTCTCCACACACACACACACATACATACATACACTGCATAGTTTGACACCTGCCGCTTCAACCAAGGCTAGGCTTTGCTTTTTATCTTTTTTATTTTTTGTTTTACCGGTGGCGAACCTGTCAAAACATCATATTGTTCAATAAATTCACACTTGATAGCAGTGTATGCAAACACAGGGAAGTGTGAATGAAAATAGTAAGGGACGGAGATGCAGCGCTAGGACAAGAAATGAAAGGAAAACTAAACAAAACGAAACAGAAATGGGGGAAATAAGGGACCCAAGGGTTTAAAGAAAAACTCCAGTTGTGTCAGGGACTGTGGAGCATTGCGTACAACTGAAAGTGTGGTGGAACACCAGCCTAAACTATTAGCAGTTTATGATTGTTCTAACTTGTCCACCTTGTAATTAGAAAGAAAAAATCTTGTGTGACAACTTGGAAAAGTAACTCTTTACAGATGAGCTTTGAACTGTACGGGAAACCCGATAGAAGAGGGGAAAAGCAGGGGCGAGTTTTTCTTGGAATTAAATATCCAAGAGTTTCAGATGCATTATAAGCTTATTTGGTCCTAGTGTTTGAAACATATGTCCACTTTGCTAACTGATATATAATCATAGCTTTCTTAAATTATTGTATTGCCCCTTTAAGATTAAAGGAGTTGCGGAATCTACAGCTGGCACTTTTTTGATGTGTGATGTATGTATAATGCATTCAAAAATATATACGTGCTTTTGAAATTGCAAGTAGACTGTTTCAGTTCGACCTTTGCCGTTTTTAAGGCAGCTTCCTAGCTCTGATTGCTCATGTTAACTCAACCTCTTAGTTCCACACAGTTTCAAGACTGCTAGTATGTATTGGACTAGTGGCTCAGGCTAACTGAAAGTGCTTTAACATTGACCCACACTCTGGGTTCTTCCCTCATTTCATTAGGTCATTATTATCAGAGAATGTCAGAATAGTCTAGAAATGGGCTTCTTGTGTCTCACAGGCACATGATACTCCGGACCATTGCAGGACTCGGGAAGTGAAGAAAACAACAACCCATAAAACTAAAGCACAGAAGCAGAATGTTACCTGATTTAAGAGAGGAAAAAGAAAAAGAAAATAGGTTCTGCTATACAGGAAAAAAAATAAAAATGTTGAAACATCACTACCAAAATTACAGGAAATAGCCTTAATTCTGTCATTAACTGACTGAAAGCTGTGGTGCATTTCATTCAGTTGGTGCTCCATATTCAGCAGCCTTGAGTAAACCAGGGAAGCCCGCTGTGAAAATGGTGTCGTAATCAGACGCTGGCAATTGTACGTGATCAGCCAAGCTCCATCCTGCCCCACCCCCCAGTCTCGCTGCCCCGTAAGGGGATCCTAATGAGGCAATGCACAGAGATTTTTTTTGGAGGAGGAGGAGGAGGAATGGGATTGGGGGGGTGATGGAAAGAGGGGTTGGGGGGGGCATACTTTTTGTTCCCACATTTGATTATTCAGGTTGGCTGAACTAAATTCTAAACCCATAAAAAGTCTAATCCCCTCTGGGGGCATTTGCATACATTTCAGGTCCCTTTCACAGAGGGTGAGGGAGCGCGCTGCGACCAAGGTACTGCCCCTCAAGACTGGGCTTTAAGATGTCACCATGGTGTGAAATATAGGCGAACAAGCTGGGGCTTTGAAACTTTAACTGCCAAACCTGCCCCCCCACCCCCCCGCCCCCCGCCCCCCGCCACCCTCTAGCTCTCAACCACTGCCTTCAGCCTCAGCAGATCAGACATCAAGTATCCAAAACAAATACATAAAACAACACTCTCCATTTGCTTTCTGTCTTTCTTTATTCTTTTAGTTTTCTGCATTTGAAGTTACCTGTAAAGAACCAAATGAGTGTAAATGTTTCTTTACAAGAGGGTCTGTAGAACTTCCAAGATCTTTCATAGATGGACATAGGTACTTGCTAATATACACGGCTTCAATTCTTCCCTGAGCTGTTGAAGGCATACTGATGGGTGGGATGGGGTCAGAGGGCTTCTTCTGTGCTTATACGTGATCAGGCTGAAGAATTAAACAAGGCTAACGGCCAATTTTGGCTGTGTTTGGTTCCTATGTGTGTATGTTAGAGTGGTAGGGATGGAATTGCCTGCGTTTTGAGCCCACAGTACTGGTTTGTATATAAATAAGCAATATGTACACTGTACAAGTATAGTCTTGTAGTATAAGTTCAAGACATTTGCGTGGATGTGTGTGTGTGCATGTGTGTGTGTGTGTGTGAACAGGGTGTACAAGTGCATGTTTACCTTAGTTAGGAATCAACTGCCGTAATCTTTGAGAAATATTCTGTATTTGCACAGTAATTCTAGCTGAGGCGTGATTTCAGCTTGCAGAAGGAAAAGGTAAGTCTCCAGCCCTAATCTGTAGGGTTCTGCTTTTACTGTTTGTTTCTTTTTATGGCTGCCAGCTGACAAATATTCGCTGGCTGCATTTACCTCAGTTTGTGTTATCTACTTCCAAACCTGCAGTGTGGCTTAAGTTTTTAAAAATTCCCCAGCTGAAAAGCAAGACATGCTTTAGTACAGGGATGTCAGCATGCGGCCTGGTGCTTGAGACTGCAGCTGCATTTTGTGACAAGTGTGTGGGAGTGAACTGGAGTGCGGTTGTTGAGCTGGAATCACCTCAAGTATATATGTATGTGTGTATATATGTATATATAAAAGAAAATATATAACTTTTACTAAAAATAATAATGTTAAAATGGTTACCAGAACTAATGTCAGTTGAATCCAAACTTTCTGAAATCTTTACTATAGTACAGAAAACAAATATGGTTTATAGATTATGTAATATATAGAAATACAAATAGTTCATGTTATTCTTTTCATTTTATTATTATTATTAATATTATTAAATACATTATTAAATAATTGTTTGACATTGTAGTTGTGGTAGGGTGATTGAAAGCATAGTTTTTAGTAGTTTTTTAGATATAAAAATAATCAGGGGGAAATGTTTGTCCAATTCACTTTAGTAAGGTTTTGGTTCAATACACTTTGTTAAGGATTTGGTTCAACAGTACCGGAAAAAATAAATGTCTGCTCTGCTCTTACTGGCATGGAAGGATAGTAGGGTACCAGTTGTGTGGGATAATGCTTTACTGTAGTCTAATGACACTTGTTTACTGATGCAGGGGGGGAAGGATAGGAGCTTGGATGGCATTTTGTCACATGGGGTCCTTGCCAACCCCCCCTTCTCTCCCTCTGCCTCTCTCCCTCTCTCTCATGCAGAGTGCAGCGTCAGGCTACAGTACACTGAGCACCCATTGTGTGTGCTAACCCAGGCGGAAAGTCCGGGTGACAAAAGGGGGAGGGGCTGGCTCAGCTCACACAAAGACTAGGGGAGGGCAGGGTGGGGGGGTTATGCGTTCCGCTGGGGGCTAAATAGATCCACTCACCCCCAACACATACCCCCCTCCCCAACAACACCCAACCACCCCCCACCCGGCCTCTCCTCTCCTCTCCTCCTCCTCCTCTGTGCTCCAATCTCATCATACTCCAGTGATCAGAGTCCTTTCAGGCCTGGGTATGGCACACAGGAATTAAGGAAACAACCACTTGTTAAAAAGGAGAATAAAATAGTTTATCTTAGAAATAATACTGTAGTACATAGTTGTAGCATATTGTGTTTGTTTTTTTAATTGGCTTTCCATATTTTCATTTTCTTTTATTACACACAGCTTAATGTTTTTTCTGTTCCTGTAAGTGTGTTTAGTCGCCTGTTCCGAAATCTTGTGCACCCCCAGAGATGAAAACTAAACAGAAATTTTGTAAGCTACCAAAAAGTACGTCACTTTGGTGATGCGTCAACACAGAAAAACTGTTTTTGGAAAGACCCATGTCACTCTTCTACGTTTGCTACATATTGCATCATATAAGCAGCATTTGGGGATCACAAACCAGGCTGTGAAGTATGGAGGGGAGTGAATGAAGTACATGGAGTCCTGTTAGTCTGATGATAACATGATGTCCTATTCCCCTCTAATGCGCTCGAATGTCTGTTGCAGTGAATTCCACGGCAGCACTGGGTGTCATTTAGATGTCTGTGTCAGATTATTCCCATTCAACCAACTGTGGGTGCCTGGGTATGAAAGTAAACAGATGATGCCCTTAAGCGATGGACATCATTAATGTAGCCTGCTGGTCATCCCACACATTCCTGGGGATGGAGCGCAGAGAGAAACAGACTTCCCCCTTTCTGTTTGTGACTCCAGGAGATCCATTCAGAGATGCAAGAAGAACTGCAGATCAAAGGTATGGTCAAGCACCAAACTTGAAGACCTGTGCCACTTAGCATTGCAAAAGACTCATTCATATGTTCTCAAGCAACTTAAACATGCAACCCATTTAAATGCAATAGCAGTTTTCCCTGTTCATGTCAATTTTTTCTCCTGCTCAATAGATTGTAAACACCAAAGCCTACATGTGACAGACAGACGATATTGCCTTCCCATTCCTTGGGTTTCATTTTGGTCCCTCAGCCTGAATCCCGAACAGAGTTTGTAATGTCCAACCTGCCTGCTCCGTTTTACAGTTCCCTGCAGCATGTCATGTACAGTATGTATGACAAAGAAAGTTTATTTTTGTGGTGGCATGGCAGTGATTGGCCTGCCTTTGAATCCCGTGCCCTAGGTGACCTGTTCCTGCACTCTGCGGCAAAGATCAGAGCAAGAGTGGAGGACACTGGGTGGGGGAGTGGAAGAGAAGACAAGGGGATCCTGAGGTAAACACACTTTCTTTCAGAATAGAAGGGAAGCAACAGTCAGCTTCCCCTAAGCCCCAATCCACCCCCCACCCCCCCACCTACCCACTCCCCTCCCCAGACAAAAGATCAGAACTGATGTACTTCTCTCCCCTGGGGGGACGATTTGTGGAGGGCTGCAGCAATCAGGAAATAGATTATGGCGGCTTTCCCTTCCACCTGGCCTGCGGTGAGGCAGCAGAGAGAAGCTGTTGGCTCGTTACTTCTTCATTTGTGTAATTAAATAAGCTGTGACCAATCCGTCAGGGCCCCATTTTCCTGCTCGCACAGGAATACTGTATGAAGCTGTTCCCCATAGGCGTGTAATCACTGTGCTAGGCAGCCCGTCAGGTGGAAGCCAGCCGAAACCTGTCTGTATCTGCGTGCGTGTGAGTGTGTGTGTGTTTGTGTGTGTAGTTTCTGTGACGTGCACACCTATATGAACATGCATATGTTTCAGTGCGCATCCTAGTACTGCAAATAGGTTTGAACCTATGTGTGTATCTTTGCTTGCATGCTGCATGTGTTTCAGCTTCCCTATTACTTCACCAAGTTCCTCATGAGAACCTTGACAGTATCCCTTCCCGCATCATTCAGTTCAGAAGGAAGGCTGTTTCTTTGATCTCTGAGAAGGGATTCAGGTCCATTCAGGAATTGGGAAATCATCAGCTGGTTGAAGGTCTGCTTACAATTGTAAATGTCAAATCTGTTTAATCAAAACTAGACTTTGAGTTGATATCCTTGTGTCTCAGTAAAAGCTTTCTGCTACTTTGTAACAGGTGCTGGTTAACACCTGTCACCAATTTTATTTAACCTCACATGTAACTTACTCTGTTGGAGGGAAGTGGAAGTTATGTAACTAAATATGGTTGAGCAAATCCCATTTTTCACACATAAAAAAAAAAAAAAAAGAATACAATCTGACAAATCACACATAAGCCACAAATAAAACCATTCAGGAACAATAATTCAAAGATCCCATATAACAAACACGGACAGTTACACATTTTTCTTTTCACAGAAATGGTAATGAGGACAGAAAGTATATAAAAAGGGGAAGCAACAGTAGGTGATTGACTGACTGTCGACAGTCCGAGGCCTGCTGTTCATATCCTGCTCTCCCCCCCGGCCCCCCTGTCGGGACCCTAACTCTGTCGCACGGCTGATTTCTGCCCGGAAACAGCCTTTGTTTGCACACCAAAGGAATCTCGATGACATCACCACTTAGAACTGGACCTCCAGTGATCGCAGCAAAATTAACATTTAGCGCCTGTGTGAGCCAAGCTGGTGGTCAGGGGGACCCCTTCTCTGGCTGAAAATAAAGTTGTGGCTTGAAAGCACTGACAGCATTGACCACAGAAAAAGAAAAGGGGGCTCTGTATTTACTTGTGGCAAAGTCAAAACACCTGTATGGAAACCATGGCGGACGAGCACTGCAAAAGCAAAGCAGAAGGGTAGAAGAAGGCTTTGAGGAATATAGTGGGAAGCGTGTGAGAGTAAACTTCCCTTGCTACAGGAGAGGGTAAACGCACAGGTCAGAGAGAGTCATCTCCTCTTCGTCCGGACAAAGGATTAGCGTGATGAAGTGCCGATTTTATAATAAGCCCGGTTGCTAGGAAACGTGAGCAAAAGGATGGAAATAAATATGGAATCGAACAATAAGAATGACACGTGAGCAGGGTGAGCTTCGGGTATTTAGTTACCTGCAGACTCTGCCTTTAATGTGAACTTTTGGCCCTCCTGTCAGCCCACACCCCTGCCCTCTCTCTTTCTCTCTTTCTCTCTCTCTCTCTTTCTCTTGCTATATACCCATGCTAGCATTAGCCAATCTCAACTATTTTGCTCCCCGGTTAGCCTCAGGTTCAACTCCGTCATTCCCCAAACCACTAAGCTTTCCATTCAATTTGTCATTAGACTTTCTAAACAAAAGGGTGTCCTTCTGTTATTTGAAGGTGATATTGTTTTTATTTTTTTACCATGTATGTGTATGTGTGTGTGCGTGTGTGTGTTTTATTTTTCTCCTTTTCTTTTCACTCCTCAAACATAACCCATAGTTCAACTTGATATGTGTTTGTTTTCATCATCCCTTTTGTCCTCCAGGCCCCTATACCATTACACTACCTGACTAGACAGGGTTCAAATGCACTTGCTAATTGCTTCCTCTCCCTGTCTCTCTGTCTCTGTCTCTCTCTTTCTCTCTCTCCCCTCACCGCCCACAATACCCCGGCAGAATTGGCACACACAAGGTAAACCAGACTTTCAGGTCCCCCCCTCAGCACAGTGTGGGTCTCTCGCCGCTCACCTGTGCAAATACAGCGTGAGCCCTGCGCCTCACCGAACACACAGCACTCCTGCCGCGGCTCCCAATCTCCCCGTGGGCTTTGGTTACAGGGCGGGGTGGAATACCACACAGCTGAGCAAACCCAACAGTCTGCCACTACACCTCCCTCTCACCTGCATTCCCAGCTTAATTTTCTTTTTTTTTTTTTCTTTTTTTCTCTCTTTTCTGAAAGGTCACGTAGAGTGAACGAATCCACCTACGCTCGCCTGCCCGAGGTGTTCGAGGGCAGCAGTGCAGTGCTGTGGATGACAGCAGGGTTGACACTATACTTCACTGAGCAGTGATTTCTGATACTTTCTTATTTTTGTACTAGTTTGCAAACATTGTCCTTTTTGTTGTTGTTTGTTTGTTTGTTTCGTTTATCGGTTTCCTTTTTGTGCTAGCTGTTTTGCTAGTTTCCTGAGAAAAATAAGGGCACATAAATAATGAACTTCTGGCAGGTGACAGGAGCTGGCCAGAGAAGGTCAGACAGGCCTGAGGCCTCCTTTGAAAAGGGCTGCTTGAGGGCAGAACTCAGTGCAGTCTAGAGATTCTAAGCCTGAGGCCTCGGAGACACTGTGACTTCAATGGTTGGGCTTGGGGAGCAGATTTCAGTCTGTTTAGTGCTCAGTGGTTTGGAATTACAGCGGCCTAGAGTTTGTGCTGAGGCTGGGGAGATGGAAATGAGTCAGGCAGTGTGGGATTCAGGGAGATTTCCTGTGCGATCGCTGCTGAGAAGTCATCAGATGAGCCCAGAGTCCTATTCTTCCTGGCCTCTGTCCATACTGGAGTTAAAGCGATTGGTTCAGAGGGGGGAGTTCAGTTTGACTGGGAGGGTTGGTGTGGTGTGTCAGTGACACAGTGACAGTTACCGTTATGCCCTGAGCTGTCCAATCAATGGCCCTGTCAATAGTGGATTAATTCAGTTTACAAGCCGAGGGGGGGGACGACTCGCAGCCTGGGATCCCCGGAGGAAGGCTATAGCGTCTGCTGTGATGATTTGCTGCCAACAGGGATCAGGGGGCAGTTTAACAGAAGCTTAGGACAGAGCCAGCTGATCTCAGGGAATAGCATCTCTGCACAGTTCAGCCCTGTGCGACACAGTCACCGTGTCATGCTCTTGTCACACACACACCAAGGTGCCACTGCAGATGCACTCCTACACACATTCCATACAGGTAACTTTAAGGCGGTCTAACAAACACACACGCAGACAAAGACAACCACATACAAACTGACACCCTCACAGTGACACACATCCACAGCGCTGTACTTACACAGACACGCACACGCACGCAGGCAGACACACACACCCAAAAGGATTGCTGGGAGTCGGGAGTTGTTTCCTCTTTCCAAGCAGCAGGTCCTGACCTGACCGGCGTGCCATCCCTGCTGCCAAACCGCCCTCCTCCTCCCTGCCCACCAGGCACAGATTCCCGCTCTCTCACACACACACACACACACACACACACACACACACACACACACACACACACACACACACACACATGCACACACATGCACACACACACACACCATCTCCTCTCATGAAGCCCACCCTATATGTCAAACACAAACAGGCATTTTTAACATCAGGCTCCTACTTGAGTCCAGCTGTGACACCACCTTCCCCTCTAAGAAAGTGGTTTTCTTTTTCTTTTCTCAGAGCTCTTCTGCAAAACCAAAAAGATACATCATCAGTCTTCACCTGCTACCCCTTCAAGCTCACTGGTGCTGTGGCAGACCCTTCCACTGTTTCAGAATTGGAGCAGCACACGCCTATGTCTGTCACCTGCAGATGCACATATTCACGTTTATCCCTGCAAGTACAAGAACCACCTGATGTGTTTTTACCGAGGAAAGATGTTCGCCTGCTTTTCCTTTTACGAAACGCATTGTAATGGGACAGCGAAAAGAAAACCAAGCCCTTATAGAATATCATTGCATGAACTGAGGGACTTATTTTATGTTTTTCTTAAACACTGAGAACAGTTCTAAGCCTGATAGTAGACTTACATGTCCTCTCCCACACTCTTATCCCCCTGTAGTAAGCTCTATTTAAAGCATTCTCATGTCACCAAGCATGATGATAATTACAGAGGCGCTACAGATTACGGCACATAGTGAGTTGTCAGAATAATTGCACGTTACATACCTGTCCTGGGTGTAATCCTGGACGGTTTACACGGGACTCGATCTACACTTGGTGCCACCATACAGGAGGAGTCCCCATAATTTATTTCAATTGTTAACACACATCTGCTGATTTAAAAATAGCTTCCTGGAAATGTAGATACACCAGCTGTATTTTTAGCTGAAAATGCTGAGCAGAGAGAGGGGATGAGGGAAGATGCAAGATTTTCTAAGCCCTCTGTGAAATAAATAAACCAAACAAACAAATACACAAACCTAGAAAAAAAAACTGGAGAGTTAGCATTGCTAAACTCTAATGCAGTGGAGAGAAACAAATCCAAAAATAAACTCTTATGAGGAGTTTATTTTTCACCAGAAACATGCACATCTATAATTTGGAGCAAAGAGTATGCATGATTGAATTTTGGTTCCTTGTCAGTTTATGCTTTTACTACCACAACACAATGAGCCTAATAGCTCAAAGGCAGTAGTTCACAAATTCACTTGTTTTTATCTGTGACTCACGTGGCTTTTATTTCCAGTGCCAAATAAGGTGTCAATGATCGTAAAAAAAGGTAACACTTCTTGGTGTGTTTTATTGTGTGTGTCTCTTTCAGGCAGCGCTGGGGGAAAATATCAAACCGCAAACTCCTGCACACTCTTTTACAGGTTTCTCCTATCCAGGGGGTTAGCTAACCCACCCAGATTCAACACTGTTCTCCTTTGACACGCCAGAAATCAAGTCCCAGATCACGACAGGCTCTTTTTACACCTGTCAGCTACACAGTGAGTACTTTCTGCGGGCGACGGTGATAGTTAGTGTTCCTGTGAATAAGCACTGTCAGTTAAAGGCCAACAGAGTTACAGAGTTTTACTTCTGTCTCACAGCGCATTACCTCACTGTGTACTCTGAATGAGGGGCTAGAAAAAACACAGAGGCTAACCCAAAGCTGTGTGTTTCCGACACGCAGCTGACCAAATGTAGGACCAGGAAATCCTTTGCAAGCCAGGTCATCGACTCAAACCACAGCTTCAAACAATCTGGCTGTTCTTTCAGTTTGCCTGCTGGTTTTGGTGCGTAAGGAGATATTAACAATGAATGACTGTTTCCGAGATTACTGTCTCTTTGTGCTGTGTGAGAACTCTGCTGGAGGGATTTGTTTCCAAGTTCACTTATCTTCAAGTCTTCAGCTAAACAGTGTTTTTTCTTCCAGAATAGTTACATAAACATTCCAGGTTCTTTTATCAGTTTGAAGCACAAAAGGAGGCAAAAACCATTCATGTTGTTTTAATGGAATATTATTTGAGTTTTTATGGCTTTTATATGAAATAACTGCCATCCTATCTATGTATGTTGCCCATCATTCTCTACAACTAAAGTTTTCAATCATTTGTTTAAAGTTTCTACTTATAAATTAAATCAGAGTTTTAAAACCCTGGTTTACTCACAGCAGTGCATTGATAGAGTTATCAGTCCACAGTGAACTAGGACTGCTCTCTTGCGCCAACCTGTGGGAATAAATGGTACTTCAGTCAGCGTACTCTGAAGAATCTAGTTCCATACAGATTCTCAATCGACTTGAATTAAAAACCTAGAATATAGTTATGTGTGTGTATTTTCACTGCTATAATTGTTTTCAGATTAAAATGTAAGTGGTTCATGTTACAAGACTGAGAAAAAGACAGTAAAAGTTTTTCAGCTCCTGTCTTTGTGAAAGTTGAATGCACACACCAGTATTACTTGCATTCAGTTTTTTCTGTCAGACTTAAAGTTGCCCGGTGTAAAAAGGGAGAAGGTTTCCCATATGTGGTTGTCCTTCATCATTTTCAAAGGCTAATCCCACAATGCAGTGTCCTTTTGCTGTAGAGGCCCCAGCCTTGCCCTCCCGGCTGATGCTGCGGGTTGACAGTGTAGCCTACTATAAGCTTTTGCTTATGTTGTTGACGTCAGCCTGTGCGGAAGATCGCCGGAAAAAAATCCTTGCTTCTATTGTTGAAACGGAAATTTAAAGAGAAATTCGGAACAGCCTTTTAAAACTGCATTGTTCCCCTGACGACAGGTTTTATTGATAACTGGGTAATTACATGTAAGCGATAGTACTGCCTATTGGCACTGCCAGATAGCTAGTCTTACCTGGCTCCTTCTAATACAGATCAGGTTTTTCAAAACTGGGGCAAACACGCCTCTGTTTAACACCTTCAATGGCTCCAAAGTTACCTGTACTTTCTCACACCTACCTGAGAGACACCGTTGTTAAACCCCCATAAAATGTTAGTTTTCCCATGCTAATAGTGAAGTCTGCAATACCACAGGGGGAGCCTGTCTGAGTGAATGCCTGGGGATATCTTATCAGCCATGGGAATGAATGGTGACGTGCAGTAAAGTGTGGTAAGAACATTGTTGAATTATTTTACATGTAGTGTAGTAAAATGTTCACAAGCAAATTAAACATAATACAAAAAAGTTATGTATAGCACTTGTTAGATTGAAGAGGCAAAAACAGCTTAACAGTTTGAACTAATGACAGTGCATAAAATTGCTCAGAATTATTTAAATGTTTTTTTCTCACACAATTGTACAAAGGCACATACACACACACACACACACACACACACACACAAAATACACACACACTAACTTTCAAGGGCAACTATTTGCAAATATCTTGCATCCAGGGCAGACTCAATTCATGCAGTAGGCCTACATAACGTGGATTTGCTTTGTGTAGGTGACCCACTTCTAAAACTTCTACAAAGTCCCCTGGAAGGTATCTTTTATTTGTTGTTATCAATGTTTTTTCTCTCTCTTACTATAGTTTTATTTTCATATCTTTAATAAATTGTTTTTGTGTCATATTTAAAGAATAGAAAATATGTTTTTTCCAGAATTTCCAATGACTGGTTAAATTTCATATGAAACTAGAGTAGCATTTTTTCCTTTTTTCTTTCTGCACATTAGGCTACTGGGTGTGTATCCATTCATATAATCGTTTATTTTTTGTTGGAGTGTAATCTAAGACGTTATTTTTTCAGATTGGTGATTTCTCTGGACGCACACAATAAACCAGCAAAACAACGTGTCAGTGAGTGCCTGAATATTTGGTTACCGGTGCATTTCTATTGAATTGTCATTGCAAGTGGAGTAAATGATACCACCACAGGTATTATACAGTCACCCAGACCCTGTTATTCCCATTAACTGGACCACACCCTACGGAGGCAACATGAAATATAAGACTGGGATTTGCTGTGGCAGTTTGGACCAGACGCACTATGAAAGCTGGGCCCCATTTTTAGTATTGGCTTGGCATTTGGCGAGGGGACGGTGTGCGTAATGCGGGAATTAATATTAAACGTATTTAAATATCTTCATTTGTTATTAATCTGAACCGAAGGCTGCCTTTAGGCTAATGGACATCCTTTTCAAGTGTTTGACTAACCGCTGGGGTGTTGAAAGGACAGTAATTTCTCCTGATGTAATGTGCGAGATAAAAATCTTTTGTGAGGCGCGTTATAAATTAGCGCCGAAATGTGAGCGCATCGGGAGGAGAGAAAAAAGTGGTGCTGCTTGAATCCCAGTGTTGTTCGAGCTTCATACCTTTCAGCTTCATTAAACCAATTTCACGCTGAGGTGAACTAAGAGAGGAAGCACGGAGGCTCGGCAGTGGCAACAATGGCTTATTGAAGGGGACGGGGCGAAAGTAAATTAGGTACCACTTCAGAAATGGCAAATTAAAATCGGAAAGTTAGAAATGAAAAGTTCCGAGGAGATGATTATGTCATTATTGTGTTCCCTCTCGCACTTAAGGAAACTTCCCACTTTTTTTTTTCTTCCCTCTCCCCCTGTGTCCCCCCTCACCCTCCCCTCAAAAACCAATCCTCTCAAAAAAAAAAAAATCTATTTAAAGAGTGGTAATTGGTTTTCAAGATGCTCTTACAAATAACCACAGATTAAAAACGGCAAAAGCTACCCTTCATCCGCTCTAGTAATGATAAACTGCTCTCAGCTATTAAATCAAACAAACTGCTACCGCCACTCTTCAAGTTGATTTCTTGTGCTGCCAACTTTGTTTTCTGTTGTTGTTGTTGTTGTTGTTTGTTTTTGTCTGTTTGAAATCTGTTTTAAATAGACCTTATTGATAACACAGTGGTCAGCTTTTGAAAACTTTCAAAAGCATATTCCTTATTAATAGAGATACTTTATGTAAAAACGCATTTGCACTGAATGTGTTGGATTAAGTCTTATAGGAGGAAAAAACATTAATCATGTGAGCTTCCCTTTCAGTTTTACTGCATTATGTGAAGAATGCACAGACATTTCAGGTTATCTTGCAGTAGGGCAAATTTGGATTGTTTTTTTTGTTGTTTTTAAGTCTGTGCACCTGCAATCTGTATCTTATTTTTGGCCCTCTAAAATAAACTATAGTGTGACAGTTAAATATGTATTGTCTTGTGTTTTTGTGTGAAGTTTACAGTAAAAGTAACCAAAATCAAACCCTGAAGACAAGACCATCCTTTCCCTGTCTGCTGTGAATCGTGGTTAGAAAGTGAAGTCTGTGATGGAATTGAGGAACTGCGCAGTGAGAGAGAGGACTGTATTGGTGTAGCAGAGGCGTGGGATTGTGTGTGTGCAGCTTCCTTGCTTTCTGGCTAGCTGGGCCGCAGTGCACAACACCGGGGCATGCCAAGTGCACTGCCAGATGCTTGTGTTGATCTCCACTCCAAACTGCTCTGTGGGGGGTAGATGGATGGATCACCATAAACAGGGGGATCCTCAAGGGCTGCAGGGCCTTCTGGTTTTCATCCCACCCGAGCCCTAAATGACTTTAATGAACTCACTATTAGGTCACTTGGACTAGTGTAGCCCTACTATTCCCAGGTCTTAAACAGGTGGTGATTTGAAGGGAACCTGCACATCTAGTGTGGCTCTCAAAGCACCAAAGTTTAGGATTCTTGCCTTTAACAAATTTGCATAAACACAGAGGAGGTCAAACTCAGATGGGACCTCACCAATAGGTGGCACTGTGGAGGCTCCCATGATTAATGAACTGTGAGCTACTGGTAACCAGGGGCTCATACCAGGAATTCAAGGATACTTCAGCTGATGTCCTGGAAAAAGTTGATACCCATATGGGGGAGTCAGGATTTCCACAGGCATCCCTCTGTTCCTTTCTGTTGGGGGGAAAAAAAAGCAATCACTGTGATTGAAAGGGGATTGGGTATGGGAGGCAGGCAGTATTGAAAGCAGAGGGGTCGAGGACGGTACTGTAACAGAGCAACTGCAAAAGCATGGCAGTTCACAAGCAGGCTGGGGAGAGTTGATGAATAGAGGGGTTTTGAGCAGGTCCACACTGGGGCGTGCTGTAATGCCGGCAGCAGGCTCTGCCACTTGTTGCTCAGGGAGCTGCAGGCAGCAGCAGAACGGAAGTCCTGGCCTGACGGTGTGACAGATGTGTGCTGAATCTTCACTCCCCACTGTCAGCGCATCTGCCTGTAGCTCCTGGGGATTTGCATGACTCCCAGCAGTGTGAAGAAAAATTAATTATTGATTAATGAGTAGCACATATGCATATCCAGGAATTGCTTTATTTTTAAGAGTGAGGAATGACAATGGCCATTAAAACGCACCATTATAACCATAACAATATTAGTGTACAGATCTATCAAAACAAACATGCACTATACACACACCTAGCCTATAGATATAATATCATAATTATTAAAATGAGTTTCTGAATACACTAACTATTGAATGTCACTTACACTTATGTTGTTGTGTCCTTTTCCCACACACACACACACTCAAACACACACACACAATATCCAGTTATTTGCTTTTGGTGGATATTTGTTTAGTACTTTATATTTGCTTTATGTTTCAATGCCAATTTTACCCTACTTTTCTTTAATGAGGAAACATGTTGCTATTTTAATTCCCCAAAAAATTACACTGAACTAAAATAATGAACCTGTACATTATCCGTGTACAGCAGAGACATACCAGCTACACCAGCTAAGTTTTTTTTTCTTTTTATTTTTTTCCCTTGGATTGTAAATATGAAACTATGGGACCCTGTCTCTCCTACTCTCAATCTCTTCAAGCGAGATGGTTTATTTTAATTGAAAATTAGCAAAACAAAACAAGGGCAAGGAGATCCCTGAATGGGGCCCCTTTCTCCGTGCTCCTGTGCCGTTGAATAATGCATGTGGGAGAAAGTAAACAGCAGCAGCGGGTCTGAGCAGGGAACAATGGACGGCACACAGCTCGGCGAGGGCGCGTTATTTTATTACCGGGCTGTCAATCCCCGAGGCCTGGGAATCGTGGGACAGAGGCCAGGCGGCAGCTGCTGACCGCTCACACTGACCCGATGCCCCCCACCCCCTCTGCTCCCCAAGCCACTGGAATAACTCCAACACCCACTGCATCGCGGGGGCTACACATACCTTCACAGAGAACAGGCCACCACTTCCACCACTGGGATTTGCGATTCCCTCTTATATAATAATAATATAAGTTATGTAGCCTTTGTATAAAAATAAATAAATCTACAGGATATATATATATATATATATATATATATATATATATGTTTTTTGACAATAAGCAATAGTTAAGACTTCAAACCTTAAATCGGTTCTTTACTACCAGACTTGATGATCATGATTGAAAACTTTTTGTACTATTATGTGTAGCCTAATTTGAACAATTACTTATTTGTTCTTTTTAATTCTTCTTTTTCCATTTTTTTTCTTCTTTTCTTTCTTCTTAGAGTTCACACACTGAGATGCAGGTCTTCCTAAGGCCTACAACCTGTTCTGGTTGCCATGCCGACCAGTAAATTGGCTAGTGAAATGAGTGATGATGTGATTTTCCTGTAAGGTCCCCAACAAAGACCTTATTACAGTTGCCTCTTTTCATAACACACTATTGTAGTGAAGTGCTCCAGATATTAACCTGCTTCTATCGGAACATCATCCTGCCGCAGACAATGCCGTGAACAGATTGGCGCTGTTTCAGAGTGTTTCAGCGCGCCACGGAGAATCTGCAAAACCAAAGGCAGGGGGAACCTCACACTATCAGTAAAGAGAAAGGAGGCACTGTAAGTCTAGATTACCGCTAAACCTTCCAAGCTGTTTTCCCCTGGGAAAGCAAGATAGCCCCACTGTCTTAGATGATCACAGTTTTTGCCATTGTTTTTTTTTGTTTTCTTTTCTTTTAAAAGTAAAAGGCACAACCTTGTTTGAAGGAAACCAACAAATGTTTAATTTCCTCAAAATACAATGCATTCATTGTACTCAGTAATATGCATTTCTGCTTTTTTTTCTCTCTCTCTTTCTCTCCCTCTCTCCCTCTCTCCCCATTTTCCTTTTTCTGCATCTTGGAACATTGTTCTTGTTAATATCTGTTCAAAATGTTTTTGACCTTATGCTGACGCCAGGTAAGCAGATGTGAACTTGTATAAACCTGGCACAAAGAGCCCGGTTCAAGTACGCCACTTCAGAAGTCCTAATTAGGGGGAATAGGAGAGCAAGTATCTGCTGCAGACCGAGAAGTCTCTCCCATCTGCCGTTCTGCCTCGGCCCTGAGCGATCCTTTCCCCTCCGAGCTGATAAAGAAGGTGGAGGGGAGCAGGCTTGTGGGCCCCCTTGGCAAAGTGTGAAAACAGAGGCAGCAATAAAAACGAAAAAAACAAAAAAAAAAAAACAGCCTGCGTCTCCGTACTGAGTGACACTACAGGATGTTTGAATGTTTAATTTACTTTAACAACATCCTCTGCGCTGACACTGAGCGTGTAGATGTGGGAGAGATAGGAAACGCCAATGATCCTGTTCTTCACCTCTCCATTGTTCCTCTTATCTCCTCTCAGGCCTATCCAGTAAAGCCAGGGCTAATTGAGGAGAGATGGGGCTTCTGGTGGCCATCGATAATAAACCTCTTGTTTAATTGCAGGGCTGTGCAGTAATACTTGTAATTGGTAATCACACAGACACAGGGACACTGGTGATGGTGTAACTGAGATGACCATTTCTGCTATTCATGTCCAGTCACCTGTCACTGACCCCCTACCCCCACCCCCCATGCCCTTTGACCCATGAAAGCTCATCAATAACAGAATGTCTTCATGTAAATGTGTTTTTAGTATCAAAAAGACTTGGGATGGTCCTTCTAGCGTCTAAGTTCTGAAAGTGATAGAAGTGCTAACAATACATAAGTAATTATGTTTATTTTACTATTATAAATGATTTTTAGTATAGCTGAGATAGGTGTATTCCCACAGTCAAATAAATAGGACTGATTAATGTGGTCACAAATGGATATAAAATAATAGGGCTCCTTTTTCAAGTATACATGGATTTACTGTGGATTTTCTCCTCCTTGTCCTCTGGTCCAGGGTCCTGTTTCAAGCGTAGGCAGAGTGTCCTAGACTGTCCTGTGTTTCCCAGACTGGGGGGGCAGTGTGTCTCCTCTCAGGCTGTGGGAGAAGTCCCTTCTCTGTGCCACGTGGGTTATCTGTGCACCATCTCCCTGCTGTCCCCGGGGGGGGCAGCTCAGATCAGTGCTGGGAACTGCATTCATCACATGCATGGCACTGCTTTTCATCCCAGCTCAGGTAACGGGGAGGAGGGAGTGGAGTGGCGGGGGGGGGATCCGTTCAGGGGCTGCTCCCTGACAGAGGCTAGGCCTAGGGGGACAAAGCAGAGGAAGGAGGGGCAGGAGGAGAGTACCCCTGACCCCCAGAGAGAGGAGTGAAAGGTGAGCCACACTGCAGAACGAGAGCAACCCAATGCCACTCATGTCCCCAATGGAAACCGCAGGAATGTATCCCAAAGGGGTTTCTAGTCCATGAGCACTTCTTCCTGAGTTTTTAGGAGGAGAAAAAGCATTCAGAAGTCTTGAACATTGGGTTTGGATCAGAACCTTACTCCAACACCTACTGTCCATTGTGAACCCTCCTCTAGCTACCAAAGTATATCCCCTTTGGCACAGACTATAACTGCTATATCTGATTGTGCTTTAGACTGATAAATTGATAGGGTTATAGACTTCTGTGGAAATGTATCATTCTAATATTGAATTGGTGGGACAGGGCTTTAGGGGGTTTCCAGGATGATGTCACTATACAGCCTTGTATAAACCTGACATCCGGCACAGTGTTGGGTCTGGGTCATAAAGATGATAAAGTCTCTTTCTTCATTGCTGCTCCTGCTGCTCCTGCAGTAAAACTTTCCATTGTGCGCTGAAAGATGGTGTCCATTAAACCAGGGTGTTGTGTGTCTCTCTGGGGATGCTGCAGTCTTTGTGAGAGGGTTATCTCCCTCTAGGAGACGAGTGATGACCGTGTTATCACCAAGAAATCCCTTCCCAGTGACAAAGTCCGCTGTTAACGCAGGTCAAACTGGGAGTTGTGTTCACTGAGCAAATTTGTTAATCAGACGACCTGAACTACAGATCTCCATGTTAAAACACACCCAAGTGAAGCGATCGCAGTCTTTGTGATTAAGACAAGTGTTGACCTCTCACACTTGTCCTGGAAAAGAAACACCTCTGCTATCAGATCGCTAAATATAATTGATTTCAGTTTTCCCTCCGACACACAAAATCACAGTTGAGTAACTAATCAGGAACAATATACGCCCTCACTGAATAATATTTTCAGGAGTTCATGAGGAGTTCATGTAACAGCACAAAAAGTGATTTAATTTTTTTAATATTGTTTCTCAATCTAAAACAATACAGCTATACCAATACAAGTGCTAATAAGTAGTTAGAATTAAGATTGAAAAAGAGGATGTTCTGATACAGGTAAAAAAAAATAATACATGTCATGTGTTTGACTGCATTTGAGCCTTGTGGATACCTGTGGGGGTCACAGGGTCGTGTTTACCTGCGACAGGTATTTCCTCTGTGGGCTGATAAGGCTGAGGCAAGGAAGTGCTCGGTTCCAGGTGAGTGGAGAGAGCTCAGGAAATAGAGCAGCACAAAACACGGAGGGCCCAGGGCAGCTCACCCCCACAGCCCCAGCTCCCACACACCACGCAGCGAGAGGCTCCTCCACGACAGCTGAGCAGCGGGCCAAGCCTACACCGGAGAGCCCAGAGTTCAGTCCCTGTGGACCACTATGCCACAGGTATCTGTTTCACCCTGACTTCTGAAGTACACCTATACCCCGATATAATGCAATCCGATATAATGCGAATTCTGATATAACGCGGTAAAGCAAAGATGGTTTGGAAAGTCGAAACACAAAGCGGAGCTCATTTACAGCATTTTAAAACTTTCACTCCGATCTTTATTGCATAAGAAAGTCTTGTCTGCAAGTCTTTATTAAAGTTATAATGTTTACAGTTTAAATCCAATAATTACTTTACCTTTTTTAGCTTCATTTGAATATTTTCTAAAACTCCCATCTCCAAAATGTGTTCAAACTATTTCATAGTTAACAGTTCATATTACTCAACAATCTACTTATTTCATAGTTAGCAAAGTGACAAAGTGGCCCATGCTGCTATTTGCTATAATGTCAAAATTATTTTATACAACAATTTGTAAGGTTGTGCAATTAAAAGCGTTTTCTAATATTTTGCATTTTCCTAAGCATTAGCAACCGATTGATGTATGAAACCTGGCCCACATGGTTGCATTTTGAGTTTAGTACTGTACCTGTCTTGTTTATACACTGTATGGTTTAAGTAAGTTCATAAAATATGTGTTTTAACAAAAGAAAGGAGAAACTGTTGTGGAGCAGATTTATTTTATTGCATACAGTGTATTAGAGCTATCAAAAAATGTTTGCTTGAGGCCAAAGAGAGTTTGACATTACACGATTTCACTTGTAATGTGGTTAGATTGTTTTGGCTCATGAGGACCGCATTATATCGGGGTAGAGGTGTACTTAATTTAACTCATAATTAATTGATAACTGATCACAGTGGTCCAGCTTCACTCTCCATGCCAGGTGGTGGATTAAAAACATCCCCTGCTTTGTAGGATCAGTGCAGAGTCTGTTTTAATTGATCTTCTAGTTAACTGCATTAAATTGCAGCTTCTTCTCCTTTACTGAAGTATAATTATGAGGTATAATTAACTGTTGCTTTGATTTTGTTTTTCTTTTCTAAATGATATAGATCCATTGGGCAAAGCGGATACAAGAGTTTTAGATCCACTGCTGGAGCTGAAGGTGTGTATAGATTATTTCCACACAGGCAACTCTTTCTTCTTCAATTCATAAATGAGGTTTTGTTTAGAAGCTCCTGCAAGAAGAAATGATTTTCAAAGACAGTTTATTGACTTAATGGTGGACAGCAGCATCACATTTGGGATGTCATGGAGTAATGAATCATTTGAATTTGAAATGTGGACTAAGATTTAGGCTTATACTTGCATTTGTATTCAAATTCTCAATAAACCCAGACTTTGATGGTGTTAAGGTCACATTTTAAATGTTCTTTTGGTGTGGATTAATGTGTGCCATGAGTTTAAATTGTGCATGGGCTGAGGTTGGGGTTGAGTTGGTTATTTTGTGTAATGATGGGGTGGAGCTAAGTTTTTGATTGGTCTCTGTCATTATATTTCCTAACAGTTGACAATACTGTTCAGTTTAAGCAGGAATTATGGATGTAACGGCATTTAAAATGGTGCTGCAAAAAACAACAACAACAACACACAGTGTAGAACTAAACGTCAATTGTTTTAAGACATTTTCACATTAGGAAGGGGCTTGTTATTGTCCCCAAATAACAAACACATAAACCCCTGAGCATAGAGCACATTTGTGACAAGCAAGGCTTTCTTTAGGGAGGCCTAATGAAGAGTTTCTCATTATTTATTTTGTTCAGGAACACTCCCTGCAGGCTGGGCCCCCCCGCAGGCCCATGCAGCTGATGTTCCCTGTCCCAGCTTGTCGCTCCTCTGGGGGGAGCAGCACTCTCAGACCCACCACAGGAAGGGCCTCCAACCGGCCCCGTTGTTTGTTTTCACTCATCCTTCCTGTTCCTCGGGAGCCGGGACAACACAGTTTCCCTTTGGAAGCTGCGTGAGGAATCAATGAGCTAGAACATGTTAACAAGCTGTCCTGAAAACCAGCGTGCTGAAAGACACATAGACACACCGGAGAGGGCTGACAATGAGAGCGCACAAAGAATAACATGACTAAAAAGGGTCTGATTTGAGTACATAGGCAGTAGATTTATTAACAGATGGCCCTGTTTTGTTTTGGGGAGGGTGGGGGGGCTAAACTCTTCCTGTCAGTTGTGATCACTCAGGTGGGGTTTGGGCACTGCTTTGGGATCCGTGTTTCTTCGGCAGGCCATCCTCGCTCAGAGAGGGCAGGTGCAGTGGGCAGGGCACCTAAGGAGGCCAAGCGCCAGAAAACAAAGTTCCTGGTGAGTTCAGTATAGAACAGTCCTAGCTCTAAACCATTTTGTATTATTTTCCAGTTTTCTCTAAAACACTGAAGAAGAGAGAAATGGATATAAAAATAAGATTCGGGTTTTAGAGTTGGCACTAAAACTGACAATCAAGTTTATTGTTAATGTGGACACACAATAATGATAGGCTAGTAATAAGACTTTTTTTTTAATTAACACAATTTTCTAAATTTGAAACATGTTTTGAAAGCAGCGGCAAGTGCAGAGGGTGTTCGCAGACATTTTGGACAGGCATTATGATGGCTTACCTATTTTCTGTTTCACACTGTTTACCAGAAACAAAACATACTATCATCACAAACTGTAAGTATGTTTAACAAGCTCAGTGTCAGAAACTGAATTTATAGCTGTTTACTTTGGCTTTTTACCATGGAACTTTATTTATGGTTTGCATGCAATGTTGATCTGATTGTAAACATTCGTACCTCATACAGTCATATTTGGGAATTTACAGTTGTTTGGTGGGTGTGTTTGTCTCTTACAATGCCTCAGTCTTTAAATGCTACAGATTGCAGGATAAAAATACATTAATTTCATTTGGTGATTGTTAACTCTACTACCACCTAAATAAATCAACAGACCATTTAACTTTTGTCCCCCCCAACACATAAACATGCACACAAATATTTTATTTTCCCCAACATTATGAAGTAATGCAATAACACAAGACCATCTTCAAAAGCCATCTCCAAATTTCCTCACCAACTCTTATTTGACATGTGTCCATTACAATTACCAAACTATAAATCTGGGATATTTTCTGAGGGCACATTTCAGACAACAGAGGAGTCCATGAGCAGGAGACTTTGTGTAAAAGGGTGTGTATAGCAGTACGGGATTGTGTATCTGTGTGTGTGTGTGTGTGTGTATGTATGAGTGTGTGATTACGTACCAGTGTGTACAAGAGGATGTCAGAGTGTTTCCAGGGGAAGTTCTCCTCCTCCTCCTGCACAGAAAGGCCCATTATCCCAGAGCTGCCGAGGTACCACATGCCTTGCTTTGTGACCAATCCAAACACGAGCCCTTTTAATAAGAAGGAAATGCAGCACTACTTCAACTTAAAATCCCATTTCAGGGCCTGCAGCTGCCTGCTCCGCAAGAGCACTTAGCCATGTCATTCTATCCGGCTCTCCAGCCCGCCAAACAGGCCTGGTTTTGTGTAGCGCCGTCTCTGATATGACTCCAGGAATGGAAATGAGGCCATATATCTTCATTACGAGAGGCAGGTGTCCATAGAGCCAGCACAGGTGAAGGAGCGGGGAAGGCTGCTGTGACTCGTGGGCTAGCCACAGGCTCCAAACAGGGGGCTCTCGAATCCCCCCAGCACTCAATTGCCCATGTAATGAGCTGCTGCTAAATGGGATTACTTCTATGAAGCCACTCAAGAATCCTGTGCATTAGTCAACCTTCCTGCAATTTTAATCTCTTGGGAACACACATGAGTTGTCGCCTGTTTACTATACTGTCCATGTCCCTTCCTAATTGGCTACGATTGAATAATAATTAAAAAAACTTTTCCTTTTTCTTCGCTTTGGCTCTAATTGGTTCTTAAATAGTCTGTAATGCTTTTAAACCTGCAGACCAGATAAAGGCTTTTGCGATCCAAGAGAAGGACCAAAAAAAATGAAGCTTTGTAAATATTGACTGCATCTCTGTCTCTAGGAACACCTGTTTTCCCATGTCTCGCTTTGTGTCATCTTGACAGTTTGTCATTTGGTCACTATCCTCATAGTGACATGTATGATGTAAGTAACATTTTTTGCAAATGTTGAATGTTGTAAAGTACAGTGTAGAATTGATGGGGTTCGTCAAGGGATAGAATGGTTTTGTTAGACCCATGCGTTGTTGTTGTCATCGAATATCAGTGATGTTACGACAGTCACACATCTGAATATGAAGTTAATTAAATAGTGGGAAGGTGGAGGTTAGATGGAGACAGTGTATATTTGTGGAGAATGGGAGTACAGGGGTGGACTGGGTCCAATTTTACTAATGGATATTTGTAAATTCCCTTTTGTGCTATGGTTTCCCACACAAATATATTCACAGCCTTACAATTTTGAAAGCTGGGTAAGCCACCCTTCTCACGCTGTTTGCAGTAAAATATTAGCCCCCACAATCCCTCTGTGGGGTGGCTGACAAATAGCCCGTTGTTGTCTTCCTCTCTCTCAGGGCCGAGGTTAATGATTAGTGGTTCGGGAGGTTAATTCCAAGAGATAGCGCTTTCTTTAGCCTCAACAGATGTTGGTGGGACTTTAATGTGGTTATCAAACCTGCCTGCCCCCTGAGCCCTGCACTCCTATTGTCTAGGCCTGCATTCCTGGCCTTGCGCTATGGAGATGGACATGCCGAGGCACTGTTGGGCTGCTGTGGGGGTCACGGAGGCTCACTGAGACCGTGGTTGAGGAGGCAGCCTGCCTTCCTCTCATATGGACGCTGCAGCTGGGTAGAGGAGCTGAACCTACTTCTGAGTTGAAGCTGTGTGCGTCCGTTTGTTTGTTTTTGCTCCATGTCTGTTCAACGTAATCACACAAAGCTATTGAAATTGGTCTGTGGCTTTAAAGTCAACAAGTTGTTCAGGTTTCAAGGTTTGAGCTTCACTTTTAAGAATCTGCACAATGAAAATCATCAGTTTTCATTGGAGGAGGCCCATGGGCAACACAGTTGGGGCAACAGCAGTGAGTGGGAGTTCAAAGCCCTACAGGTGCTGGGTTGTGTTTTCAACAAGGTGGTTGATGAATACATACATTTACATCAAACCACAAAACATGTATGAGCAAGTCTAAAAGGCAGAACGCACGGGGTGGTGTGGGGAAGCAGTGACATTAGAAATCAAAACGGTTAGTGAGATCTGAGCATTAGAGGATGCCTGCTTACCATATTGATCTCATTTCCATTGATGTGCCAGGTACTTTTCTCTGTGAATGAGACTTCATTGTTGAAAGAAATGGCCCTTTCTCTATGAGATTACAGTACAGACCACCGCTTTTGAATACGACCCCCCGACTGAGGGTTCCCCTGTGTGTAGGGAGCAGTGAATGGGCAGTTAAGCCAGGCAAACATGGGGGAAAAACAAGTTGACTATCTGTCCCATATACCTGAGCCCGGGGATATCCTTTGCTGGGTGTCTGTGTGGCTGAACGCCCCGAGCCAGTATCACAGAGCTCGGGCCTGTGCATGTCTTTCTGATAGTTTCTTGTTTGCTTGTTGGTTTTGCAAAAGGTCTTGATGTTTTTGTTTGTTTCCTCCTCTGGTGTTTAATGTGATTAAGTGGTATCAGGTTGCTTTGCGTTTCTGAAAGCACTGCGAGTGAGAGAGCGAGAGAGAGACGGTTTCACTCTGAGCAGCAGTAAAGCCACCCCTTTCATTCTTTTGTCAAACCGCAGACAAGACTAATGCCTTTGCATTGGGATGGGAAAAGCTTTTAAACAACAGTGCTTAAAAACATTTAAGGGAGGGGAAACATAAAGCATGCAGCTGGACAGCCAGGGTTGTAGCAGAACCAAGAGGAACTGGGTGTATAAGAGCTTGTTTAACCAGTAGCTTTACACTCAGCTCTCATCTCTGGGACGCACAAACTCCCAGTCTTCAATTTATTTCAGTGACTTGAACTTCTGCAATCACATTGTTTCTCAGTCTTTTTAACATTTTTCTATTCTTCGATGAAGCAAAATATTATAACACACTTTCCAAATAATAAATAAACATATTTATTTTGATGTCCCATGCCTAAGGGTCTATATTCAATGCACGTTCATTTTAGTCCGGCAGTTTAAAGCCTCTTAAATGCAAGTGCTACTGTCTTCTCTGTGAACTGTGTTGTCCACCCCTCCCCCGGCTCTCCATCACTAAACTCAATCTTAAAGCCACACTGCCCCCTCAGGTCTCTGCTAGGCTTCAGCTTCAAGCAGAATTAAATAAATGCATACACAAAATAAAAACTGATTTATCAAACTTAACTTGACAGATGTATTGCTACAGTATTCTTCTTGCCTTTGTGATGTTTTATTTTTTGTTTTAAGTATTAATGGTGAATTTTGTTCGGTTTAGTTAAGTTTCATTTATTTATTTTAACCCTGATTATTCATATGCCAACATCAAGACACTTCAATGTGGTTCTAAAGCATTACAGACTGCACAACTTCTATGTATTTGTGGACAGACTTTTGCTACAGCATGTTACTGCCGGAACTGTCTAAAAATGTACTTTTTTACTTTCTTTGTTTTGATTCCCCTGCAGTACCAACAATTTAATCTGAGTTTCTTTTATTTAGAAGAGAAATATGTGGTCAGGTCTCAGGTTAGGAGAAAGCCAAATGTTGTGCTGTAATTAAAGTATTTTGTAACCCAGAGAAGTCTGGTGCCTCCAGCAAAGTAGTTACTCATTCCACTGCTGTAGTTGTTTGAAACTATATCCTTAAACCAGGCAAACACTGCAGTGAGAGAGTTCAGTTTTCTTGACTTTACATCAGTGATATCGAGGCCTGATACTTGTTTAATTTGGCAAACTGCTTCAAAGTCTTAAAAAATGTCAGAAAAAAAACAGGATAGAAGTATTTGAGGGGGGGGGGCAAGAATGAAATGGAATAAATTAGCAAGACTAATGCTCAAAGCTTTCTGATTCCCATTCATAGACATTGAGGTGAAAAATTCATTAAAAGCACGATTTTTGTCAAAGTCCTTTATTCACTGCGCAGTACAAAGAAGATGGATTGCTGACAATTAAATCCATTAAAAATCTCTGAGGGTGTAATTTATTCAAAATTAAAGATCACTAAAAAAATACGATTAATTACTGTGTTCCCCTATCTTCACAGAAGCACACCAAGAGATGCACAATATATCAGGGGGCTGAATTCCTACTGTGTTGAGTTATATTACAATTACATATTAACATCTTAAAGATATATTTTCGTGACTTCGCAATTAAATCATTTTGAAATTAACTGGCTGTCTTAAGAACTACCTGTGCATTATTGAGATATTTTCATTGCAAACATATATGTTTTTTTTAAATATCCTATTATAAATGGAGTCAAATTATCTGCGTTTATCAATTAAGTTCAGGCGCTTTGGAACCAATGCAATTATAAATGCAATTCGGAACACTTTGTTAAGTATTTTCAACAATTAAATAAGTTAGGTTAATTGTTCTATCAACTAACTTGGATTTACAATTGAAATGATCCAGTCTTGGATTTGTCATTGGAATTGTACTTTATTTTCTGTATTAGATTAATTTTTAGGAATTATGCCTGGGGGGACAGCCCTTTGATCTCTTCAGATTCACTTTCTAATCAACAAGTTTGCTATTCTCCACTTCATTCTACACAGTGGCCACCTTAAACAAATATTGTATTATCTTATATTATAAGTAGAATACAATATTTAATTTATAATTTACTTGTCGCATATCTTCGTAATATTTACTTTACTAAATAATGTTCTTCCATTGACGGTCTGTGTATGTCCCATTAGGCTATATGGAAGGTGCAGATTATTGTGCTGTTGCTCAAATAGTCGATAACCTGACTGCCACATAATTTGGAGGTAAATCCCGCACCCCTTTTTACGATTCCAAACCCCCTCTTGTCCCCTGCAGTTCTCTGCTCCGTTGCCGGGCAGTGTATCCGCACCTCTCGCACAATGGGGGCCTACAATAGAAGTGCTCAATTAACTGTATAACACTGTCATCAATTAGGCAATCATTTAGAAAGTTGATTGATGAGGCCAAATGATCCAATTCATTTTAGCCATCGAGCGGAAGAACAATCACACCATCAATATAGAAACCAGTTGATGAATGTTTTAAATATCTCGGAAATCTTTCGGTCTCATTAAAAGTGGGTTTTCACTTTCTTTATATAAGGGGAGCTTCTGTTACGCAATTGTTGTTGTGTGTGTTTGTGTGTGTTTTATTTATTTTTAATAAAATGCAGCAGAATATTTAATATCTACTTGTTGTTTGTTTTATTGTAGTAATTGTATTAATTGTATTGTTTTATTTTTACATTTGCGGTGTAGCTCTATAAACTGTGATGAATGGATACACTTTTGGTGTCTGTTATTGCCACTTTATAATAGCCAAGGTGCTTACTGTCCTTCTGTGATATTGTGTAAAAACACATGAAGAACATACAGGCATTTTAGCTAACTTAATTTTAATAGGAAAAGGACATTTAAAAAAAAATCTTCAGTATATTCAGATAAAACGATTCTGAATATATATAATAGGTCATTATAGCATAATACGATTTCATATAATAGATTCTATTTAAAATAATAGTCATCTTAATTGGGTATTTTTTCCTTGTCACTGAAAAGTGCACACATTTGAATTTAATGTAACCAGTTCTCAGTCACCTACAGCTACTTATCGAATATTATGAGTGTTTCTAATAATCCAGTTATTTTCACTCTTCTGAGTTAAATGTAGCAGATTTTTAATTAGCACGGTTAAATGTTTTCAGTAAACGTTTTTTTTTTTTTTTTTAATTAAGGGCAAGAGTAACGTTTAATTTACAGTCTGCATTATCGTCTGTAAAAATAAATTAGCAAGATTTTAATTAAATGTTTTTTCTTTCTTCCATATACTGCACCAAAACCTTGTATTTCTCAAAAAGGAGCCGTCCAGGTAGAATAGTTTTTAAATAGAAGTTATAGAAAAGCAGTGTCAAAGTAAGAAATCGTGCACTGACATTAGTTATGAATGTGACAAATTAGTACTAAAAAATGCCACTTAACAAATACTCATAATAATAATAATAATAATAATAATAATAATAATAAGCAATGAGAAAATACTGCGTGAACGTGCTTTACACATAGACGAAAAGCTCACTTTATTTCTCATTGATCTATTTCGAATAGGACTATTAGGCTTTAAGTCCCAGTAATATATCAACACTCAAACATTCACCTCCAAAACAGCAGAATTGTAAATGAAATGTGAAAATTGGAGTAGTGTCAGTCTGATCCACCTGCGTGTACCTAGGGCAGCCACTGTTTATCCTCACTTGACTGATATAGCCTACCTACTGTACAGTTAATTCTCGCCCCCGAACTTGCATGTCCCAACTTGTATACTGAAAAACATACTCCATCGCAGAGCACCAGAACAAGGCAAGCACCTGACAAGGCTTATTAAAAAAGAAAGAAAAGAAAAGAAAAAAGAGAATTAAAAAAGCAAAAAACAGGAAGGGAAAAAAAATGAAAAGAAGAAAAAGACGCTAAACAAACCACATCAAACTCATCTTTATATTTTAACTAATAATTGAGGATTTCACACCAAAGTTCCCTGTGAAAGTTATTTGCTGCTGTTTTATCTGCGGCCTGTGTCTTCTCTGGAGCTCTGTTTTGCTTAGCCTTTGGGGTTGGAAAGAGAAAGGCTCTGCGATTAAAACAGCCCAATAACCCTGTAATCATAGCCACTATTTTCCCTAAAAAGCCCATTTGTTCCAAATATCAGGTGCTCCTTCTATTCTTTACACTTTAAAGGGAATTAGTTTAAGTGCATTTGACAATCTCACAAACCAAGGTCCCATAATTAGATTTCATCCAATAACTTAATTGCTGCTGGGTATTTAATGCTCTCTTACTCTACCCATCAAAGTTGTGCCAGAATTACATCAATTCTTTACTTTTTTCCCATCAACAATTTGACAAATATCCCCCTCTCTCTCTCCTTTTTTTTAACACCCCTCATTTCATTCTGCCTGACTTTCCCCCTACTTTGAATTCAGTTATTGATTGCCTGTCTTGCTTCGGTTGGAAAAGGTTGATAAAAGGAGGTTTTCACTTTCTCAATTCGATGTGACAGCTCCCCGACATGAATAATGGAAACCTTCCATTCACAGGCAAATCAACCTAATTCAGCGTACCCCACCACTTTCAATGGAGAAGTCACAGTCCTTCCCAGCTCATTCCATCACAGTCTCCTCGCTTTAGAATCCTTCAAAGTTAGAAGAACACTTTCAAGAAACAAAAAGGCTCTTTGTCAGCCGTTTGCTTGAGATGGACAAATAAATAAATACATTCAGACAAACATACATGCTTACATCCTAGCATAAATATAAACACGAACATACATACATATACATGCATACATAAAAAAGGAAACTAAACTGTTTGTGGACTGTGAGTTTAGTGTTAGTTATAAGACCTGGGATGAATTTGTCTCTCTCCTCTGTCTAGCTGTGTAGGTGAATATGAGGTGTGATTCATTTTAAGAGTTACTGTTTCCTTTCCAATATGTGACTGCCCACTACCCTGCTAAGTTACTTGTCAGTGAAATATACTTATTTGATGAGTTATTATCTTTTCAGTCTGTTGAACGCCAATTTAGCCTGGAAACAAAATTAAAGATTAAATTTGACTTTTTTGAGTTCATGTGGGGATGTATACGTTTTTGCCTGCCCCTGCCATTGATTTTGTTGGTGGCCAAAGTGGGCACTATTCCAGAGTGTCTGATTATTTCAAGTCACCAGAAATGATCCCACTCAGGTGCCAAAATAAACTCAGGCAGCCTCACATGGTCTTTCTAGTCTGATAGGTTTAGCCCTGTTAACAATCACATGCATAAAACAAGCATTACTGATTAAAGCTGGTCTTTTAATATACACTTAATTTGCTTGTAAAAACTACACCTCCTACTAATGTAAAAGTTATTACATTCACACAGGGGTTTCATAGGAGAATATAATCTAATGCTATGGTATACAAAGTTCTTTCTAGGTATTCTCACGTACAGAAACACACTTAAGTTAAATGACTGTTTCTTATTATTTATTTTTACTAAATCTTCTAACTGAAAATGTTGGAAACGGCTTTCTGTTTAACGGAAGTGAATCTTTGTATGTCGGTTTTGCATGCCTCAGTGGCTTGGTGCTAAAGCTGTCCAATTCATGCCTAATGATGTTGGCTTTTCAGTAGTAATCCAGGACAGAGGTGGAGCTAAACCAGGTGGTTTTATGGTGCTAGAGGTCTAAAGTTTAGGTGTCTTGTTCTTTTCCAGCCAGGTGTTCCAACAGCTGTTCATGAGAGGTGAAAACAACCCTGTCTTAGTGATCAAATATGCAATGTAGAACGCTTTCTGTCAAGGGATTAAGGTATTAAAGGATGTACAGTCCTAATGCTGCAGCTTCCTTTAGGCATGTTCTAGGGAGGGCATTTCATCCTACCACTTTCATTGTTTGGTATTAGAAAAATATATGGGAAGGGATTTAACTTTTTTTGATCTTAACATTCGCTGTAAGTATCTGTTTAAACACAACAGGTTGCTTTTATGTTCTTGCAAATGGTGCCAGATCGACCGCTAGTACATCCTCCAGCTATCCCGGTACAGGTTAATTACTGATAATATATTCCCCCCAAAGTCCCACATATACTTTTCAACTCTGGACTAGATATAATGCAAGGTTTAGTGGATTACTTTAGTCTCCTCAAGGCAAGGCAATGACGGGTAAAGGTGGACATCTGTGAAGGAATGCCGTGTTTTACCCTAGAGATCGCAATCATGGAGGAGAGCATTTCCAATTCGGCCGTGTCTTATAAGCATGAGGAGAGAGCAGTCAGTTGATGACAGGGGATGCATTCAGAGTGGCTTTGGGACATAGCGGCCCTGTATTGAGTCTGTGATCACAAACAGAGACAGACAGACAGACAGCATTGATCTTGCATGGTCTTGCCCCTCTGAATCAGAATGAATGGCCAGGGGTTTTACTCTCTGGCATTTTCGCGAATCCTGTTTCACACAGACATTGATATTGCGTGATGTTTTTTTTTAATATTCCACTTTATAAGACTCCTACCCCCCCACCCCCTTCTCTCCCCTTCCCTCCATATCCTCTTCTGAATGTGCACTTGTTCCCGGTCCCTATTCACTATTCAGCCCCTACTAAGAGGACAAGTCCCCATCACAATATTGTCAAGGCTCTGTTGGTTTTCTGGTTCAAATCCTTGTTCACGCTGTTTGCTGAGTACTTATCCGCTGTGACAGCCTTCAGCTAAACAGAGAGCCCTGAAAGAGGTCTTCCAAAACCAGATCTTTCCTGCTGGGCAGCGGCTGAAATAGCCCTTTCAAACTCCGTCAAGTGAGCCCCGGCTATTGATCCGGCCCCGCGGACAACCTCACTGAGCCAGGCTCTGGTCCAGCACCGCTCTCCTCTGGTCTGGACCCCAAGAGCGTTCTCACAGGATACCTGCCTCCCAGATGCTGTGGAAGCGAGCATGAGGCAGGAGCCTTCAACAGGTTTGCATGGAGAGAGATGTGCGCCATAAACGAGGGTGACTCTTGTGTATGGATTCTGGTCTATCTACTGCTTAGCTGACCTGCTCTATTTTACACCAAGTGCCTGTTTAAAATATGGATGTCCAAAGTGTAGTATGAGTGAAGTAACTCCTACTATATATAAACCCTGGTAAGTGTTTTCCTGGTCATGCCTCAAAGTTGCTCCCAGTGATGAATGCTGATACTGAAACTCTCATCCCCCAGGTCTCTATATCAGTGGCTCTGCAGCAGAAGCAAAGTGACATCTTCAATTGTGAAGGGGAATCAGTGTAGCTGCTCTGTCTCTGAGCCAGTTTTTTTTTTCTTCTTTGCAGTACTTTCTTTTCTAAATCTCCATTGCACGCTGTGGAGAAATGGCAGCAATTAATCAGCATTCATGAACCGCTTACTTGAGCACTCTTTTGTTTGCTGTGTGGTTTAATCCAGACTGAGGAAGAGTTGTCCTTGGCACCAAAGAGCGCCTCTGTAGCCCATTGTGGGTGTAGTATCAACTAGTGCTCAGAGAGCATCTTCACGCAGCCTCTCTCTTCCTTTAGCCTTGTACACGGGCCTCGAGCAGGAAGAGACGTCTGTTAGGAGAGGAAATGGAACTTCGCTATTTTAATCGAAATCAGCGAAGAAGTGAGTAATCCCAAGATGTATGAAGACATCTGTTTTTTTATTTTTTTGATATCAAAGTCTATTTTGGTGCAAATGATCCCACCAAAGAGGCTCTTTTTTCCCCTTCTTCTGCTTCTTTTTTTCGGGGGATATCGTGACACAAGGCGTCTTCAGAATTTAGGCCTGATTCTCGATGCAAAAAAAAGAAGTGACTTTAATTGAGAACTGCATTTAGAGCCGTTCTGGTGCAATTATACAATTACGGGGTAATTGAGTTTCTGCGAGCTCCACCGTTTGCACCAATTTACTGCACTTTCACAGCAGTCAAACTCCAGTTGCCTTTCATCGGATGCAAATTTCTCTTATTTCATAAAAAATTAAATGTAATTACTCATATTCAACCATGCCGTTTTCAACAGGAGGTTCACGCTAGTTAGCTCACATTAAAACCTGAGATATTTTTTTTTTCATGTAAACCCATTTAAATACATGTGACAGCTGTACTATTACATGAAAGATGATTGATGCAGAACCAGCCTGCATGACTCGGGAACAACTATCTCTCAGTAGAAGTTTCTGTTTTTTATAGTGGATCAGTCCTGCCCATTGGTCTGTTGGCATACTGTCCAGTGGCTAAGGTGTGTGATTTGTGCAGACACTTGTTTGCTTCCAGTCGTGCTAACGTGGCAGTCCCTTTTGGGAAACTCATATGTATGAAACAACCCAGACTCATGAGGAAACTGACACACAGAGAATATCGTATTAGGTGTTCAAAGTCTAGCCTCAAGTTAGCTATAACACCTCAAAGACTTGAAGACAATTTGCCAACATAAATTGACCAAATTTCTCAGCGTTTTGCTACATCAAATCTTTTGCTTTATGACATCATAACGGGGGGAAGATCAATTCAGTTGATCTTTGTAAATGCAGAACTTTTTTTTTTACCAGACTCTTGCAGTGTCTTCACGGTACCAGGACCACGTCACCGGCACATCATTTTTATATCTTTCATTGGCCTGTAAATGATACGCATGCATTGTATGAAGAATACTTTTTCAGTCAGTCAATTCTACACTAACTCTGCTCCGCTGTGAGCCATTTCAAAGCAGAAGAGAGGGGCCAACGTGTAACCTTGCCGTTTGATCATCGGCATATCTAAGTTTCCCCCCCTTCTCTTCTGTAATGCAGAAAGCTGTAGAAGAGCTCATTACTGAACAGGCCTTTTCAGGGTGTGTGTCTGTAGTGTCTGAAGTGGGGGCCTGTGCCCAAAACAAACAATAGATTACAAGTTACTGTTTAAATTCATATCCGTTTTAGGGGGAAAACACTGCAAAACTTTTGCCTAGTGCTGCTTACAATTAAGAGCAACACGGCAGCCAGCACTACGAACTACAGCCCTTAAACAGGCTCTCCCTGACCCTGAACCATTGAATACAAAATAATACGGGAAAACAGAGGGAGAGAGCGACAGGGAGAGAGAGAGAGATTTTAAGCTACAGATAAGTAGTTGGAGACCTTTATAGAGTATGGCGCTATTATCTTAGCTGAATAAAAATAGGATTTAGTGGTTTTTCCACTTAATTTAAATCAAAAGAATCACCACCTTACATATTGCGGCGGTAATGTAATGGAGAGAAAATCACAAAAAAGGCTTTGTGGGGCTGACACCTCCTATAGTGGGGCTGTGTTGTCCTGCGAGCAAAAGGGAGAGAAAAGTTTTTTTCTTTTCCTCGCTATCTGCTAACACATTCTAATTGATGCCTTTGCATTCCTGTGCTCAGTGCATTCAAAGAATAACGAGCCCGGAGTTGAATGCCCATGAATTGGTGCCTTCCAAGCGAAGCAGTAAAATACTCCCCCCCCCCCCATCCCAGTCCCCCTACGCACCCCCCAACCACCACCAGCACAACTTTCCTCCCATCACTCCTTCCCCTAAGCCCCACTCTAGCTTACTGCACATTAATTCAGGACCATTGTGTAGAAATTCAGCCCACAAAAGCTGTCAATCCCTACAGCCCCTCTAACGCCTGGACTCACACAGGCTGGAGTGACAGCCTAAACCCCCCCTGGACCCCCCTTGCCAAACCAACCCCCTCTCCACACACCCCCTCTTGCCTCAGTGCACAAAGCATCAATCTGTCTTTCTGCAGAGGACCCCGAGTCCTTTGTCCCGGCTGCAGGTGCCCATCAAAGCACCCACGGCTGCCCCAACCCCTCCACATGCCACACCCAGGACCAGGGGAGGAACTGCTGACAAAGGGGCAGTGTGGGAAGGGGGCGGCACAAGGAGGGAGGGGGGCGGACAGATGGCTGGGGGAAGAGTTTTCCAACTTCACCAGGGCTGTTCCACACTCCAGGGGCACGGGGGGGTGGGGGGGCATGCCGCATCCTCAGAGACACAAAATACATTTTAAAAAGAACAGGGAAAAGAAATTAAGGAATGTGTCTCTAGTTCATCGATGAAATGAAGTGCAGCAGGAAAAATGCAAATCACCCCCTAGGCCGAACAACAGTCCCAAGTGTTTGTCATTTCTCCGTTTCTCAATGGAGCACAAGTTTGAGGGCTAACAATTGAGATCATGGAAACCTCTGGAGTTAATAAGCTAATTGCTTCCAAATATGTGTGCCTATTTATGTGCATCATAAGCACAATACACCCTTATGAAACTGAGAATTATTCCCCTGCTGCAATAAGGTCTTGACCGTTTGCTCCAACACAGCAGTCATTCTTTTGTACTCCATTCAACTCAGGCCTCGGTGACAACAATTGCATTGGGAAAAAACAAGTCCTTCAACAACAAGGGACATTTTTATTTTAATCGCACTATAGTGTGCTGTTCTACAGGGCACTTTTTAATGAAGGGGGAGTGCAATGTCAAGAAAATCATGGAACAAAACCAAACAAAGTTAAACAAAACAAACAGACAAACCACATGCCAGATAACCGGCCTGCATTTCTATGTTTACCTCCTCATAACTGTGTGCTCATTCATTTTATATTGTACCTTTACCAATTTTGTAATCCAAGTTGTAAAACAGGTACAGCCTGGTACCCTGCTCTCAGGTATAACAGCACACTAGTTGTCGAAATACAGCATAGTTGACCTTTGATGACCCAGTGCATTTGGTTTACACTGCCTTACCACAGAAGAGGAGCTCAGGTATGGACCCAGACCCTATCATTACCTACTGCCTGTGTGGCTCCATTATCTTAGGATTAGGACCTCCATCTGTTTAACGGAAAGTGCTCTTATTACTCTGTGTGGATCTGCAGTCCGCAGCTGAAAGCCCCCTCACTGCAGGTACTCTCAAACATAATTGCTGGTTTGGCTAAGCAGGGAAAAAATCGAAAGGACATTTTAGGCAATCGAGTTGAAGATACTTCCCAATTTTAGGAATCCACTGTCAGCTCATCATTGTGAAGAACTAAACCTGGAGGCAAGTTGTTTGCAAGTGTTCAAGACATCCACCACAAATAAATAGTTAATGGCATTGTGGCACAGAGGACAACAAAAATGGTTTTCATGAGGATTATTATTATTATTGCCAGCTTACTGGAAAGCAATCCGTTGCAATTGTATTTATCCATTATTGCGCTTGTATGTTGACTCCCTATCTTGAGTTCCTTCTGCTTCACCTTGTTTCATAAAACAGTAACGTTTTCAAATTGATCTGGTTTATTTTATTTCCCCTCATACAGCGGAGTTAAGCACTGCCTGCTGACAGCTGTGGTCGTGAAACCTTTCTGTCAGTAACATTTGCCCGTTTAGTTCTGCTATTTGGACAAGACAAAACCAAAACAAACTTTCTTCCAAACACTTGCTAATGTAATATTTGTAGTTTTGCTGCCACCTTCTGGAAATTATATGAATTACAGAACCTACGCGTCTATTTTTTATAGAGGGATATACACTCACCTAAAGGATTATTAGGAACACCTGTTCAATTTCTCATTAATGCAATTATCTAACCAACCAATCACATGGCAGTTGCTTCAATGCATTTAGGGGTGTGGTCCTGGTCAAGACAATCTCCTGAACTCCAAACTGAATGTCTGAATGGGAAAGAAAGGTGATTTAAGCAATTTTGAGCGTGGCATGGTTGTTGGTGCCAGACGGGCCGGTCTGAGTATTTCACAATCTGCTCAGTTACTGGGATTTTCACGCACAACCATTTCTAGGGTTTACAAAGAATGGTGTGAAAAGGGAAAAACATCCAGTATGCGCCAGTCCTGTGGGCGAAAATGCCTTGTTGATGCTAGAGGTCAGAGGAGAATGGGCCGACTGATTCAAGCTGATAGAAGAGCAACTTTGACTGAAATAACCACTCGTTACAACCAAGGTATGCAGCAAAGCATTTGTGAAGCCACAACACGTACAACCTTGAGGTGGATGGGCTACAACAGCAGAAGACCCCACCGGGTACCACTCATCTCCACTACAAATAGGAAAAAGAGGCTACAATTTGCACAAGCTCACCAAAATCGGACAGTTGAAGACTGGAAAAATGTTGCCTGGTCTGATGAGTCTCGATTTCTGTTGAGACATTCAGATGGTAGAGTCAGAATTTGGCGTAAACAGAATGAGAACATGGATCCATCATGCCTTGTTACCACTGTGCAGGCTGGTGGTGGTGGTGTAATGGTGTGGGGGATGTTTTCTTGGCACACTTTAGGCCCCTTAGTGCCAATTGGGCATCGTTTAAATGCCACGGCCTACCTGAGCATTGTTTCTGACCATGTCCATCCCTTTATGACCACCATGTACCCATCCTCTGATGGCTACTTCCAGCAGGATAATGCACCATGTCACAAAGGTCGAATCATTTCAAATTGGTTTCTTGAACATGACAATGAGTTCACTGTACTAAACTGGCCCCCACAGTCACCAGATCTCAACCCAATAGAGCATCTTTGGGATGTGGTGGAACGGGAGCTTCGTGCCCTGGATGTGCATCCCACAAATCTCCATCGACTGCAAGATGCTATCCTATCAGTATGGGCCAACATTTCTAAAGAATGCTTTCAGCACCTTGTTGAATCAATGCCATGTAGAATTAAGGCAGTTCTGAAGGCGAAAGGGGGTCAAACACAGTATTAGTATGGTGTTCCTAATAATCCTTTAGGTGAGTGTATTTGTCCATCAAGATAAAATAACCTTAAATATTTTATAATTGAGTTGTTTAGATGCAGTTTGTATTATTTAGCTTTTTTCTCCAGAAAAGCTGTGACTTCAATGGAGTGTCAGTCAAAATGTGACACAATGCTGTCTTCTCAGTTCAGTTAAGTGAAATCAAACATTTTCAAGAGCAGAGCTGGTAGTGAACTTTCCAGTTTATATATTTAAAATAATGTGCACAAATGCATAACGAATGAATGCACATATGCCACAGGATTAACACAGGAAAACCACTGGAATAATTATACAATGTCATAAAATGTATTGTTTATGATACCTAATATTATTATTGATAATATGAATATATAAGTCCAAAAAGAAAAGAAAGATGAAGAAAAAGAGTGTGGTATAAGGCAGACAAAAGGAGTCATATAGGGAGCAACAAATGTCATAAAGGATCAAAAAGTGTCATACAGGAGCAAAGAAAACTGCAGCAAAACATAACATGTGAGAACACAAATTGTCATATGGGAGCATACACCGATCAGCCATAACATTATGACCACCTGCCTAATATTGTGTAGGTCCCCCTTTTGCCGCCAAAACAGCCCTGACCCGTCGAGGCATGGACTCCACTAGACCTCTGAAGGTGTGCTGTGGTATCTGGCACCAAGACGTTAGCAGCAGATCCTTTAAGTCCTGTAAGTTGCGAGGTGGGGCCTCCATGGATCGGACTTGTTTGTCCAGCACATCCCACAGATGCTCGATTGGACTGAGATCTGGAGAATTTGGAGGCCAAGTCAACACCTTGAACTCGTGATTCATCAGACCAGGCCACCTTCTTCCATTGCTCCGTGGTCCAGTTCTGATGCTGACGTGCCCATTGTAGGCGCTTTCGGCAGTGGACAGGGGTCAGCATGGGCACCCTGACTGGTCTGCGGCTACGCAGCCCCATACGCAACAAACTGTGATGCACTGTGTGTTCTGACACCTTTCTATCAGAACCAGCATTTACTTTTTCAGCAATTTGAGCTACAGTAGCTCGTCTGTTGGATCGGACCACACGGGCCAGCCTTCGCTCCCCATGTGCATCATTGAGCCTTGGCCGCCATGACCGTGTCGCCGGTTCACCGCTTTTCCTTCCTTGGACCACTTTTGATAGGTACTGACCACTGCAGACCGGGAACACCCCACAAGAGCTGCAGTTTTGGAGATGCTCTGACCCAGTCGTCTAGCCATCACAATTTGGCCCTTGTCAAAGTCGCTCAGATCCTTACGCTTGCCCATTTTTCCTGCTTCTAACACATCGACTTTGAGGACAAAATGTTCACTTGCTGCCTAATATATCCCACCCACTGACAGGTGCCATGATAACGAGATTATCAGTGTAATTCACTTCACCTGTCAGTGGTCATAATGTCACGGCTGATCGGTGTATATTAGAATAACGGCAACATAAATTACAGCCTCTATGAACTAGGCATCTACCTTGTGTTCCTGCTGACCACGCTCAGTCATAGTACATTGTTAACCCCTAGACCAGTTCTATCACTAGTTGTTACCATGATTCAAGTGAAAATGCACAAGTCTGGTTAGGTTGTGCATCAGTGACAGTATATGACAATGCAGTCATAGGGTATTAGTAATAGAGTGTGTTCAGACATTACACATTCAGATATTAAAGTGTAGTAGAGGGCAATGGGGTGTTGTAGAGGACCAAAGTAATGCAGCTGTATCTTTGGCCCATATTGTCACACTGTCACTGAGGCATATACCACAACTCCTAACCTGAATGTTTTGACATTAATCACGGCAACAAGTAGCGACAGAACTGGCCCAGAGGTTGACAACTGGCTTCAACTGGACGTGGACAGCAAGAATACAGAGCCCATGCCTGTTTTACATATGTTGTAATATATGTTGCTGTTATTGTGTGACATTTCTTTGTCGCGAATGACACGTTTCAGTTGCATATTACACTTTTTGGCTACCTTGTACCAAACCATGTGTCTTTTCCTTATTGGACTGGCCTGGTAGGATATTTGCATATTATAAAGGGGTTGTGATGTAAAAACAGCTTAACAATAATAATAATAATAATAATAATAATTATTATTATTATTATTATTATTATTATTATTATTATTATGCTACATATACTAATTTACATAGTATCATAAACATGTATATACTTTATATGATACTAAAGCTAAGCTACTAGCCAACATACTTTTGCATAGTATTACTGATGCATAATACTCCTAATTTAATTATATTACTACGATTACAAACCACTGCATATTGCATGCACATATCATATCGAATAATATGTAGTCAGGTACAGACAAAGTATCTTCTGAAACTTTAATTATTTTTATTATTATTATTACGTTCGGACAATCACTGCTCCAACAATTTTTGCGATAGATATACGACATTTCGTACAGTAATTCTGCTTATTACACAATATTGCATTGCACCCAAACCCCCTACACACGTCCTGCAGTACCGAAAACAACCACATGTAGGCAGCATACGCAAAACCTACGTCATTGTAAATAGTTTGTGCGTATCGTTAGTTTTGCAAGGGAAGGTGAGAAATTAAAAGCCAGGTGAGTAAAAGCTAACATTTAAGCCATAGTTTTGCGTAACTCTTGACATGTGTGTATTTATCTACAGATTGGAAAACACTCAATAGTTATTTATATATATATGGACAATGTATCAGAAATTATGTTGAAAAGCTGCGTTATGTATGTATGCATGTATGTATTTTTAATTACATTTATTTTACTCTTATCTGTGGTATGTTACAAGCTACTGTGAGTGGATTACACGTCGCGTTCGTGTAGCGCAGATTTCCGCAGGTCTGCGCTGGTCTGCGCTGCTCCTCCAATGGGATCTGTGGGATTCTGCAGATCTGTGCAGAGCTGCGGCAATCTGCGCAACAAGAACCGACCACAGTTATCTGAAAGTGAGGCCATGTCAGGAGTGATGAAGATATAATACCACTAGATGGAGATAGAGCCGCACAGCAGAGACAATTGTAAAATGTATTAAAATGGAAGAAAAATGATAATTAAAGTTCCATGAATAGTGCTGTTCTACTGTGGGAAAGAGAATGACCAATTGTGTTATTGGATTAAACAGTTATGTAAATGTACCCAAGACGTTTGACCAAAGCATTCAGATTGCACATACCACTGAAAGACTGAAGGGTGTGCCAATGCCCGGCCTAGCCTAGCCTATACTATACAAACAGAGCCTGCGAGCTGCAGCCTGCTTCCTGAAGCACTGGAGAGCGTTGGATTTTCCCATTGCAGTGCTCTGCTTGTAAAACACCCAGGCTCTCCAAAAGCTCCACTGCTTGATTTGGTTACAGTCCTTTTTATATGTGTTCTGTAATTTATTTTGTCTCGTTTTTGCATTCTGATTAATTAACCACAGCTTGGTATGACGCTGAAGTAGATTAGGGCCTCATTTTGACGAAGCCCAGGGTAAACAAAAAACAACATCATATGTTGTGTTTGTGCTTTTCTTTGCTGCTTTCCTTCTGAGGTTGTTGTGAAAATCCACTGTTAGAGCCTTGAAAGGTGGTAGATATGTACTAATAAAATGGTGCTTTGCTTCAAATGTGAGTTCCACAGTTCAGAATATAGATTTTGAGTATTATTTAATTGTTAGGTTAATTAATTTGTATCCCTATATGAAGTGAAGTGATTTTGATGTTTAATGTAGGTTGGTAACTTATTGATGCAATAAAATGACAATAAATCATGCCTACTTGACATAAAACTACAACCTTTGTTGAATTATGCCAGGAACTTAACTAATTTAAATAAATTATATGTTTAATCAATATTCCTCTAAGGTTGTAATGTGTGAATTCCATGAATTCTGTGGCACACCTGCTCACATTCGATGGCACACTGGTGGGGAAACACTGCAGAGTAAATCTTCAGTTCCCATGATGCCCAGACCGTTCTTGGGGGCGGTTGTAGAGACAGTGGAAGTGGTTGCATTTGGGGGAGAGAGTAATAACATTGTTTGGGGTTTGAGGTTCATTCATTTGTATCCCTCTATATGAAGTGAAGTGATTTCAATGTTTAGTGTAGGCCAGTAATGTATTGATGCAATAAAATGGCAAAAGGCACACACACTTGACAACCTTTGTTTAACTATGACAGTAACTAATTTAAATAAATGATACGTTTAATCAATATCACTATTGTTCTAAAGCTGGGGTGGCCAACCCTGCAGGTTCTCCAGGTCTCTCTAAATCACCAATCACTGCATGTCTTGAACACAGGGACATTTTGCCTAATTAAGACGGCTCAATTAAGCAGTTAACGATCTGGATAGAACAAAAAACTGTAGGCCCCGTGGCTCCCCAGGACCAGTGTTGGCCACCCCCCTCTCTCTAATGTGCCACTTCTGATGGATTTGATGGCACACTGGTGGGGGCAACACTTCACAGTAAAACTACAGTTCCCATGATGCCCAGCGCGCACCTTCTCTGGGCGGGTCTAGAGAAAGTGGAAGTGGTTGCGTTTGGGGAAGAGAGAGAGAGGGAGTGATAAGATTGTTTGACAGGGAGAGAGGGGAGGAGGGGGAGGCGGCGGCGGCGGTGGTTGATGACCTGTATTGGACTCTCATTTGTGCAACTTACTTTTTAATGATTGTCCTTTTCAGCCGGCTGCTATGCCTGCGACTCTGATGCGGTGTGATGAGTCGCGCTGGAGCAGCAACAGGGCACAGCCGGAGGCGCCGCCGAGCCGAGTTTGACAGCCTGTGTGTCGGGAGAGCAGGACTGGCTAGTCCGCCACGCCAGCGCGGAAAATCCCAGTAATCACAAGGGTTAGGAGTCGGAATTCAAATATGATTATGGAAACAGTGTAGCACCGCTGCGGCATTGCAGTCACTGGGACAGCAGGGCAGGAGACCCAGTCAAACAGGAACAGAAGGACGCACTCACGATCAGAGACAAAGAAACTGCAGATTAGTGTCTTCATACCTAAAAACCCGAAGAGAGAGAGAGAGAACCTGCAATATGTTGCGAAGGAGGCTGAACCGATGGGTACGTATGAAAAACAGTACGCTGGCTGAAACGGCACTCCGGTCAGACTGCGGTGTGTCGGTTGAGTAACGCGGGCTGTGTTGCAATCAACCCCCCGAGGTGATCAGGATGGTTACTGTGTTGCTTTTGCGTTGGAATGTCGAATGTCCGAGTCGAATGTCCGAATCTGGCCGCAGAATCCCCAGTTCTCGGTCTCGGGATATTTTTGTATTTACGTAAACGATTCGCCCTTTTTTATGTATTATTAATGGAACTTCCTAGATCTGGAATCAGCCGTTAAGTCACACGTGTTGTGTTTCCTTAACGTGTCAGAGGGGCATTTCTGGTTGAGGTGCCGTAGCATGTGGACGTGGGCTGCGCATGTGATGACAGCAGAGGCATGCCAGTCGGGTGTGAAGTGTGCCAGGATCAGTGGGACCCCCTCTGCAATGAAACGCTGCCTCGTGATTGTGTCCGGGTTCAATATTCAATCAGCTAATGCCTATGAAGTTCAATTCACTCAGTATTGAATTGTCATTTGGGTTCATCATGCCCAATGCCGTTTGTGTCTTGTCTCCGTTGAAGCAATTGACTTGATTAATGCGTGCAGCCCCACGCTGAGTGGACTATTGGGTGTCTGTGCTTGTGCAGGGAGAGTGGCTGTTCATTTTCAGTGTCTGTTAATGAAGCGTCTGTGTATGTACCTTTTTCTTCTATAAGTAGCTACATTAAGCTCGTTTTAGCTGCTGCCAGTAAGTCAGTAATCCGGAAACAATCCGAGGCCATCGGTCAGACTAGCTCTTGCAGATCAGAAGTGTTCAGAGTTAGCTACCACACTAGTATAGCAACAAATCAGTGAGCAATTTATATTTTCACTTCAATACTGCATACTGACTCACTCATTTCTTTCTACAAGGATCTAATCTAATCTGCTGGGGTTTTGTTATTCCTAAACCATATTGTGGGTAACTGTATTAATTGATTAACTGATTTATTATGAGCCATGATCTAAACTGGGCACACACGCTATGGCAGTTTTCAGATCTCAAAAGCTGGGAAATTTAGTTGCCTATGATTAGATCTAAAAACCTCCAGTTTCACTTTCTTGAAATCTATCCCTGGTAATTAAATATTTGTCAGCACATTTTTATAGTGGGTTCCTAGGAAGATTGTTTCCCTGCAATGGTCTTCCTGCTTCAGTATTCCACATATCAGATCGCATGCATGATATTCAACTGTGAGAGAGAGAAAGAGAAAAAGGAGAAACAAACAAATCTTAATCTCACAGGCCCTTCCAGGTATTTTCCACTGCCTTTATATAACAACTCCCTTCTGAAAGTGCAGTTTTTAGAACCAACATTTTCTTTTTAAAGCCAGCAACACATGCTTTGTAAAGTTGCACCATATTTAAGTTTGTATTTATTTATGATTAAAGTCACCCATTGAAAGCAGTGAATAATCCCTTCATAAAAGAGCCCAGTTAAGCTGTGCTGCATATAAAAACATTGCAGAGTTTTGTGGCAATCTATTATAAATATTTGCTTTACTTACAAACATGTGCATTCCCTTAGGTTTAATTAAAGTTACTTTTATTACAAAAATATCTAGGATTAATGAACGTAATCCGCTTTGGTAGCAGATTTCCCAGGACTGTTGACGCAAAAGGCATAGTTTATTATGACTGCGGTAATATATTGATAGTTTGGTATGTTGTGGGCAGTTAAATGTTTTGTTGTGTTCCAACTCTACTAAAAGCAGTTTTCAGTAGGGAGTCATGACACCTTAACTGGCCCCAGGAATGATTTTGTGCTGCCGGCCCCTGAACGGTAGGACCCACAAACTGTACTGCAGAATTTGGGTCAGTTTATTTTGTTCACTTCCAATCCCATCTCAATATAATGTGGTTAACTCAAAACCTACCCATACATTTTTACCCATTCTACCCATTCCATTTAATCAGTCCTAATTCAGTACAATTTCTGAGACTTTTTGTTAAATATTACCTCTTTTCTTCTTAATTTATACATAATGTATAGAAGTATTTTTCTATATGTCTATAATATCTATATGTAATATATCCAATAATTATTTGGAAAAAAAAAACTCCAGATGTATAGAAGAATATTATGTGATGCCTAAAATTGTGAAAATGTCCAGGTCAGATTTACCTAAACTTTTTATAATTGAAATGAGTCCTTGAAAAATCATTATTAGTAGTCTTGGGGGAGACTTGCTTTCTATATGATTTCGTAAGGTCGTAAAAATAATCAAATAAAGCTCTCTAATAATTATGCAGCATAACTCTCTTGGTTTTTTTTAATGCACGGTCATCTTTTTTCAAGTCTTCCAGAGCTCGTGCTTCTATAAATTTCATAAGTCATAAATAACATTTCGGATGCGGTGGATTTGCTGTCGTCAGTAGAGTATATTATTATCATCTGAAATACACCTTGTGCCTCTTATTCACCACCTCGGCTTGCCAGCTGTGCTTGAAGGTGTAATGTTACATAGTGCCAAGTCAGGTGCATCCAGGCAACCATCTTAAAAGGGCGAAACTTTCACCATGTGATGAACCTTGCGGTGAGTTTCTGCAAGGAAAGTCATCGAAAGACTTTAAAACGGAGCAAGCTTGCAATTACTGCACCAAGTACATTACTGCAGAAAGGAAGGCTGTCTCTCTTTGTTTGCATTTATGTTCTTCTTATCAAAGCTTTAATCTTCTGCAGTCCACTCCAGTAAATATCTGGACACTGGGGGATTACATACTTACTAAAGCTGCTTTGTGTATACTCTATACAGCTCATTAAGAATTTAAAGAACTAAACAAATGATACATTTTTAATGGATTATGCAGGGTCACTTTATTTTCTGCCTCAATGCTTTTTTGTTTTCAGTTGGATTCCTGGTGTACAGATACTTATTGCAGACACTGCACTGTAAGTTTAGGTGTCCTACAAACATGACTTTCGTTTTTTCCATTTGTCTTCTCCTGGAAGCCAAATGGAAAAAACATATATTTTCCATTTCAGCCAATTTAATTGAGAGCACGTCTGTTTGGATCCCAAATCTTATCATCCTTAAATGTGCAGCTATCTGCAGTGGAGTCTCAAAGTGTGCAGTTGGACGTAAGCACTCCATTGGCATGCCATTCAAAGTTTATTTTATTGTATTTCTCCATTGGAAAATCTGTCACGTATTTTGACATCACCACCAATTACACGCTATGAGGTGTATTGACTGAAAGCGTTCATACCATATTTGGTGGTGATGTCAAAAGACACGAAAGATTTTCCATTGGAGAAATCAAAAACATTTAGAATGGATTAGATCAAGGCTGTTCCGGCTTCAGCTGCAATCTTCCTTGTAGGGCAGCTTTAAATCCATTTATTGGTCCCAGCACCTGCATAACAATGATTTGGAGATGAGTGGAAATGAGGTGTGAGGTTATTATCCTGTCCAGGCTCGGTTCCTGTTCTGCAGCCCCTATCCCAGGACCAGGGTTAGCCACCACTGCCCTATCCCCTGCCACACCTTGCCACACCTTGCCTATTGGCTTATTGGGGTTTTGTCCAGTGCCCAAACTGGTCTTTCAGAGATTACATCTCTTCCATCAGGGTGGTTGAAAAGGAGTGGCCTGTTTATTGTCAGCACCAGTTTTTGCCGAGTTCTCTTTGTCTGCTTAAAGCTAAAACCGAATATAATACATATGTACATGTGTTTTAATGAATTAATTATGTTCCAGAGGTTGAAATGTTCATTAAGGCACCTCCTTACTTCCTTAAAACATCTTCTCTCAAAATAATGTATAGTTTCTCCCACAATTCGCTGCTTTTATAAAGGCTTAATTATTATTCATTCTTGTAAATTGGTTTTGGTTTGGTCAAAGGGTGTTAAAGGTAAGAACATGTATGCTAACTGAAAATTAAAATTAAGAATACATCTTTGTGCTGTTAAATGCATGTGAGCCACTCTGGGTTATGGTCTTCACAGGGCATTGTGCAGTTTCTCTTCCTTTGAAGTCCATCCCTGAGGAGATCTAAAAATAGGATACCAGGATACACCGCGAGTGTGAACTGTGGTAGTTTTGCACCAGTAACGCATACGTTTGATGTCTGAGCGCGGTTTGAGCTGTAATTGTGTGCAGTCAGCCCAGTCTTTAATCCGCTGAATCTTGGTTATTTTTAGTCGTTCTTTTTTTTTTTTTTTCTTGAAGTGGTTTCTTAGCTACTCACGATTCAGTCCCGCTTTCGGTGTCTTCCCCTTTGTCTTTTTCCTGCTCCCAAGTTGACACACTGACTGCGCTGCTGCTGCTGTTTTAGGCATTGTGCTCAATTTTTGCTTCTTACTGCTGTGACCTAGCAGCTAATAAGCTCAGCTTTGCTGGCAGGGATTCAGTGTATTTTCTGGGGTGTGCAGGCGTGCATGTAAAACAGTCTCTAACAGCCATTTGCATTGCCTGTGTGCATCCATGACAGGGACTAGGTTTTTAAAATCATATGGGGCTTCCCTCTTTTGTTTATGTAATGAGCTACAGTGAATGAAGTTTACAGCAGCTTTTTTTTTTTTTTTGTATTTTGCATTCACGTCACCTGTGTTTGAATATGCCTTGATTTATGACCGTAAACACCCTCGGTGGAAAATAAATTGATTTGTTTTCTCCATTTGTAAGGGTAGGTAGTTGTAATTGAAACGAATTGCTTGTCCGTGTGGGTAACTTAACGGATCGCTACCCTGCTGCCGCCATCCTCCTTTGCAGCACTTAGGCCTGTACAGTACAGGGTTTCTACTTCCACCGAGGTCTCCGCATTTGGCCTTGGGGTTTGGACACGTGCTTTCCTTCTGTGGAAGTCTTGCACCAAATGTGGTCCTGCTTTCCGAGAAAAAGTGTGTCTGTCAGAGTCAGTCTTGAGCCATCTACCATAAATATCAGACTTTATTCACGGTGTCTGCTGCATGTCCATTTGAACCCACGTGTCCATTCTGACACCCCTTTGATCTCAGCTGGATGGAGATGGGGGTTGCCGGAGCTCTTCCCAGGAGCTTTTTGTGTATAGTAGGCAAACGACAAGAACTGTGATGTTTAGTACATTCAGTATTACTGTTCTGAGGGCTCCTGCCTCCTTGAGGACAGCTTAGCAGGCTGGAGTCATTATTAATAAAGTATCACTGCTGGAGTGATTGTTTTGTTTGGCAAGAAGCTGCCCACATTCAGCACCTGCAAATGTCCCCTTGATAAATATGACATTTATAAAGAGGCGGGGGGTTAAGAGCAACTGTATCTTTGAAATCAAATCAAATCATCTGATTGACTGCAGCAGTAGCACAGACACGCCGTAAGGAAAAGTGGTTGCCTTGCCCCAGAGAAATGGACCAAGTTGCCCGCGGGAAGGCTGGGTCTGGAGCTGGAGGTAGCGGTTCACTCTGTGCTACAGCCTAAAGCAGAGGCCTGTCCGGAAGCTTGATTTATATTGGTTCTTTCATCAGGGGGGCTGCATATTGATTAGAGCATTGCTCCGTTTTACAGCCATTTGTCTTGTCCCGAACTGGCTGTGGGACAGAAGTGCTTATTCACCATCTCTCCATCCTCCTCTCTCCCCTGCTCCCCTGCCCCTCAGTAATGAGATCTCAGCACCAGAGCTCATCTGCTTCGGTCAAAGGACAATAAATACATCGCGGGGAAATGAATAAGCGCTGACCATTGGAGCAGGCTCACAGACCTCAACGGCGGCAGGAGAGTATACTTCTCTAAACGGGGGGTACAAGCGACAAAATTATTCTTATTTTGAAAGGCCTCAGGAAAAAGAAATATTGAAGTAATAATATTCTAATCATTCTGCCTGATGTTTCTTTTAGTGTTACTGTTTTTTTCATTCTTGAAGGCAGGCTCAGTGTTTCCTGCACTTTGTACTCCTCTATTATTTAGCCTGTTCTTTTTCCGTTTATTACAAATCCTCTTCCTAGCTGTCTTTATACTCTGCTCTCTCTCCCTAGCCAGCCAGTTTGCAGAGTGGCTGAAAATGTATTTCTTTGGTTCAAATATTTATCAAGGCTTAATCCCCAAGACCCTCCTTCTTTGGCTGGAAATCCATGCCAGGGGATAAGAAAGAAAAATATGAATGTTTTATTGACTGTGTGGGAGACAGCATGTTTTCTGGTAAATACAAATTTAAGGGATTCCCAGTTTGCAACATCACTTTCTCCCACCAAGAGCTGATGAGAATTAAACTGCAACCTTACCAGCACTGCGTCAGTTTCCCGAGGGACAACGTCAGACTCCCGCTTGGCAGCCGCGGCTGAACAAACACATCCAGCGCCGACACGCACACACTGACAAACACTGCACTTTCCCAGTAAAGCAGCAGGGTTCTGCATTCAAAGATAAAATTAGGCTTTTAACTTGGTTCAGACATAATGAGGAAAGACACGGTGCATCTGGCGTAATTAAATAAATGCCAGGTTTAAATAGAGAGGAAGTAGGGAGTTTTTCTTTTTCTTTTTTTGATTTAAAATGAATTAAATAGAATTATAGTCTGCATCACTTTTTTGCATTATGAAAGATTCTGGCACCAGCAGCTTCTACATCCAAGATGCGAATTTCTAGATTTCCCTTCGGACAAGACAACCGTAGGAATCTTATTAATATCAAGAATCTCTCTTGCAACATTGTTGATCCACTTCCTCTCTCGGGGCATCGTGGAGATTTTTGCCAGTTTAAAAGTACATAATGCTTTCATAGGAAGGCAGATTAGTGTAATAGTTTCCATGTTTACCAGACATCTGGAATACAGGAGCGTTCTTTAATTGTGGTGCCCATATTTTTGTATACAGCACTCAGATCCAGTAGGTGGTCCTCCTGCTTGTGTTGTAAAATGGGATTCATTTTATTGGCTCCTCAGTTTTATTGACCCCAAAGCCAGAGCAGCCCTGTGATTTCTCTCACAAAGCATTGTGGGAGTTTACAACAAGCAACCCACACTTGTTTTGAAGCAGATCACCTGGGATCCTTCAAAGAAACTGCTCTGAGATCTTCCAGTCAATCAGCTACTAGCAACCAAGTAAAGATGATGTGTGGTATCATCTCTTACCTCTTTCCTTTCCTGTTTCCAGTTTTCTCCCCAGCCATTAATTACATATGTTACATAAGGAGTGACTGTCCAAATGTTTTTGAAATTGTTTTCAGCTGGAAAATGATACTTAAAATGTCAGTTGGCTACGATCTCTATATTAAGCAATGTAGAGATCATGGCCCGCATTACGGTCAGTAGTCCCATGCTGTAGCAGAAGAGAGCAGCTGTTCTTTAAGTACTGACACCCACCATTTTAAAGTAACATGTAACTAGGCTAAAGGACTTACAATTAGGGTAACAAAATGGTTTAATTTGCACTGTAAATTGCCTGGAATCTCCAAACAAATAATAATAATAATTAACAACAACAAATGGCAAAATTCTCGGTGTCACCTTTAGTTTTCCATCTATACCCATGTTATTTTTAGTTCTTTCCCTCACCCTCCCAAAGTGCTCCATTTGTTGGCAGGTATGTACAGGTACCTTGGTGCCCTGTATGGAATGATTGCATGGGCTTAGCTGTCCGAGGCACTTCTGAACATTGTGAGCTTCATGCTGAAGACAGGAGTGCAGCGTTCGGTGGTAGTGAGACTGCTCAGTTTAGTCAAGCGCTGTTGTTGATGGCAGATCTCATGGACTGAACCAGACTAACAGGTTTTTCTTCGTTTTTTTTCTGTCACTTCCTGTTTTTAACTAACATTAAGGAATATTTTGCTGCTTTATCTGAGGTAGGACCGATTATCAACACTCACCCTGTGTGCTACAACATGTCGTCTCTTGAAATCCCTTTATCTGACATTACTCTTTGATTTTACATTCTGACATATTTAGTCAGTTTTTAATCTTTGTTAACCCTGGATTAAATGTAATTGCCAATTCTGCCCCAAGGAGGGTGTGACATTTAGGTTACACATTGTACCAAAATCCTTCAAAGATCCTCTTTTGCAATGAGAAAATGATCTGCAATGAGAGCAACGACATAACGACGATTTTGAAACTGTGGGATTTGTTGTGGTTGTGGTGCCATAGATTTGACACAGTTTACTCCCTCAGTTGTAATATCAGCTTCCTCACAGGGAACTGTGTGAATGTGCAACACCGCAGCGTGCCGTTTGTTGATAAAACAATTGGGAAATTCCGTGTGATCCGAGAGCACCGAGATGTTATCTGCCATCTCTTCGAATGCTCCCATATCCTCCTCAAAAGCCAAAGACAAGGAGTGGATTTAATTGACTTCCTGTTTAGGCATTATGCTAGCTACTGTGTCATGTACTACTCTGTGGAAGAAAACTGTTAAATTTGTATGTTTTCCAATGAATGGTGTGAGATCATTATAATAATAATGGCCCCTCCAAAAACATTTAAAAATATGGCAAAATAAAATCAATATAATGTTTTTTTCCAAATACAGTCATCCCCATCATAATTGGTTTTTGAAACCAGCAACGTAAGTTGAAACAGAAGTGTCCCTAATCTATGCCATCATAACAATTCGGCAGTAAACCGTTACATTAACCTTAAAAAAAAAAAAAAAAAGTTAGTAGCAAGCAGAAAGATGATTTGAAGCACTGATTGCAATATGAAACTCTGGGGCCCCTCCCATGTGCCTACTTAGTGCAGTGTTGCTGGTGTAATTGCGGACCGACGTAAGTCATAATTCATGGGATGACTACCCAATAATGATAACTGTAGTGAGGTTTGGGATATTTGGAAAGAAATGGCAGGACAAGCAACGAATGTGAATAGCTGTATGTTGATTGGTGAGCTGAGAAGAATGAGAAGAATTTTTTTTTTTGCGGCCTGTGGCAGGGCATTGGGCCTTTAATTGAAATGTATTTTAAAGCGTGTGGTTGGCATAGAGAGCCACAGCCTGCTTCATGCTGAAGTAGTGAAGGCCATCAAGGTCATAAACAGTCTTTCGTCTACATCGTGTACGATCAGTAATAACGCTGAAGGAAAATCATTGTCCTTTTCCAAACATCGCTATTTATGCATCCAGAAATGCAGTGGTGTGCAAACTAGATCCCGGCTCTTCCATTCTGGTTCTATGTCTATTTAAACTGAAATAAAAATGTTTCCAGATTTGTCAGCGTGTGGTCATCTGTGACACCTGCCAAAACTGCAGGACCATAGCCTTCTGCGATCAGGGCTACCCCCTGCAGGTTCAGGGGAGTGTTTGTTGGCTCGCTTTTGTGTTCACCAAGGGACAAGGTATCACTGGCTTCCTAATATTAGACGGATGATAATGTGAAGACCTGGATGCATGTAGGTTGAGTGCATTTTGTGCATATTTATGTGCATCTGTGCTTCTTTTGAATGTGGTAGAAGATGAGCAGATCAAAGTGAGGTTCACACCTCCAGAATGTGAAATATCGGCCCGTCTGCGTTTTCGCACGGCAAGCCCACAGTGCTGCAAATTGGCATCAACGTCGCAACTGATCCACTTTTAGCTCGGCGTGCTCACAGACCCAGAGTTCACCCCAAGGGGTATCTTTTGCTCTGTTAGCAGTGGAAAACCCAGTCTGTCAATGATGTAGTCTATGGATTGCTATTTCAATTGGTGCATAATGCTTATTTCCTAGACCATGCGGACCTCAAAGTTAGATTGTGTTAATTGTATGAATCTTCCCCAGTCAGCCAGGCTGTTCCACATGATAGGTGTCAATGTTACCTTCAATATTGACTGTGTTGTATGACTGGGAAGGCATTTATGAATTATAACATGTATGCAAACAGTCTTGTCAGAGAATTGTCAAAGCTAAAAGGTGAAAGAAGAAAGGAAAGTGGGAGAGACTGAGTTTGATTGATACCATAGTGTTTTTTTCTAGCTCTGGGAAAAATGAGCCACATCAATCCGGATCATAGCCAGCTGCAGTCCTGGCAGACTTTATGACAGCTTTATCATGCTGTTCTCTGGGGGGCACTTCCATACTCGACTGCTGTTCCTTTTCCTGCCTTGACTCTCCTTCCCCTCCACCGAAGGCTGGTGATCTCTATCAGCTCGATTGTGGTCTCGTGCTGGGTTTCCACTGTCAGGAGCTGATATTGCCTGGCTTTTTTTAACTCGTGCCCAAAGGCTTGGAGATGTTTTACATGGCTTTCCCTAATTTCCATTTTAAGGTAACCCAAATTCTCCACCAATCAAATGGCATTGTAAAATAACCACTGATATGCCACTTTAATCTTAGAAAACTTTTATTTTTGAATCACAATCATTAATTAATCACGATTACATATTTATTCACATGTTAAAATCATATAAAACATTTATATGAGTAATTCTAATTAAAATAATGGGTGTAAAATAATTCCAAGGAAATCCCGAAATTGTACTTTAATAACAATTACAGCAATCCAGTCCAAAACATTATCCCCAAAAAGTCACAAAAATGTACTGAAAAAAAGTCCCCTGTAAATGCAGTTCGATCATCAGATTGAAAAAGTAAATAAACTTCAAAAAAAATCTGTACTGCATTTTATAGACTTTTAAAAGCATAGGCTCAATATAGGAACTAAAACCATAGTAGGTCACAGGTCACCTATTTCTTCTCACTGAACCAGCTGCTCAGACACACTAGTCCGTTCATATTTTCAGAAGATAATACTGCTCTCTTCTATTATAACTGACATTAAATTCACCTTCACAGAGATTACATATCACTTTGTTTTTGTCCGATGAACCAAAATAGAAAAAGACATTCATTAAGCGACCTTTCTTCTCCATCACAAACACTTCTGTTGCTCAACTACAGGTGCATAGAATGCTAAAGTAGAGAACCACGATGAAATAATTATCAACGTGTTATTTGAATGAATCACGTTAACGCTGACAGCCCTATTATTCATTGAGTTGGGTTAGGTTAGGTTGGGTTGTGTTAATGGCAGGGCATATCACCTCTACATTGTTTTGGCCAGTCCCTTGACTTGAGCCTCTCTAAACATGTGTGGGCTTTCCTGGCCTGATTCCTTGACAAACATCCCCCTTAACCCACTCTCTGGGACTCCCTCACACCCAGGCACCTGGCCTTTAACTGTTGAGTTGGATTTTAAATCTTCAGGCCCATCACACCTATACACCTAATCACAACAACATCCCTGCCTATGATTACACATTACAGTGTGAATGTAATGAATAATTAGTTATATAGACATATAATTAGAGGGCACTATCTCAATGAGGAAGCTTGTGGCAGACTGTTAATAATTATGTGACCATCCTTTATTCCACAGTTCGCAGAGTGTTCGTCTCTCTGCTGTTCATGGGATTGACCGCAAGTACATCCTTCTGCCCCCCTGCCCCCTACCCTTCCCTCTGGGTGAATGTGTAACTTTATGAATAGGTGTGTTGTAACCGTTCAAAGGGTGTATGGTTGTGTTTTAACAGGCATGAGCTGCTTGATCTTTTTGCTTCAGAGAAAGGAGCTCAGGTTTCCTGTAATCGATGGAACTAAACTGCATTAACCCTGTTCCGATTTGCATGCCCATCTATTTGTCTTTGACATTTTAGTTTTGAATTGCAAAACTCGACTGAGGTCCAGGAGGTGATGCGCTTGCAGACAGTGCAGTGTACTTTGGTGGTTACAGATGGGGGCCAGGCTTAGAGGCAGACATGATGTTTGAGCTGAGGACTGGGAGCCTTTGCATTTTTGGGTTTTAGAGGTAAAGAGTTTGTGAAAGACTGCAATCATGATGCCCTGTTTTTACATGAACTTTGCACCACACTGACCATCTTGTCAAGCCTTTTTTTCTCAATTGCAAAATATATATAAAAATAACAACGACCCTATTATAAACAAGCTCAGTCTGCTTTGTTATGAGCTGGAGTCCCTTGCTGCACTGTATCACTAGTACAGTGTGATGTGGAAACATATCAGAGTGGTCAGAGCAGGGGTGAGTGGAAGTCATGTGATGTGGGTAGACAGTGTGATCTGAGTTGTGACCTAGTCTGGCCCAGTATGTGTTGGGTAATTGTAAGGGGAATTGTCAAGAGTGTACTGTAGAAAGTGAGACGGCTAAGTAGGATCTTCTAGACCAGTGTATAAATGAGGGAAAAATTCCCAACCGAAAGTTCAAGTGTAAACTTTCATTTTCACTCTCATTGTAAATACTGCCATAAAAGTGTCTCACCCACGTTATTGACTAACTTAAATGATCCAACTGATGTTTTTTATAGTTGTTTTCAGTTTCTTTCCTGAATTTTGTTGCAGGTTGAACTGAGGTTTAAAACCAATCCCATCTTGTTTGCATGAAAACCCTGTTTCAAAAGCTGTAAGATATTTGCGTTCCTTTATTCTGCAGTTAAAACCTTCAATACGAGATTATCAAAATTGCAGAAGAAAATAAATAAATAAAGAATGGGGGGGGGTTGCAGGTTCCCAGGACACAGATCTGCAACCTTAGTCCTTAGTTCATGTTCAGGTCAAGCTTGGAAAGACTTTTGTAGGCAATTATGTAATTATTAAATTAAATAATTAAATGTTTTCAAGGTTTTGACTCTTTATCAGTTAGAGCAAACTATAATATATGCAGGACAGAAGGTTCCTAAAAAAAAACCAGACCTTGACACATTTCCCTGCTTTATTGTTTATTTTCAAAACAAGTGCATTGTCTCAGTGTGATGCAGATGCTTCCTGAAATGATTTTGTCACTCTTCAAAAAAGTTATTTGCAGCACAAACCCGTCAGCCCTAGCCTCAGCTAAGAGATGCAGCACTTCGACAATGGGCTAAAATTGAAATCTGCGTTTAAAAATAGCCCAGTGTCAAGACAGGCATTCTGAAGAACAGATGGCAGGAGCATATTGTACAGTGCCATACAATATAATGTGGTGCAGACGTGTGATATCAAGATAACTCCCTGTAGCATTCAGAGAAGTGTGTGTCAGTCAGTTTATCCAGGATTAGGTGCTCTGATCTGATCTATTGAGATGGTGACCGCCTTTGATTCTCCACATAGCAGTGTGAGCATTGGAAAATTAGATGGTTGGGTAGAAATACTGCCCAACAAACCTGCTGCATTATTGCGTTGTGCAGCTCAGTGCATCTGAGGTCAGCCTGAGAGAGCAGTTGTAGCGGATATTGTATCCCTTCATTATCTCACTGCCTGCAGTCCCTGGAAAAAGTGGGGGGTCATAATCATTCTGCTACCTGATGCATTGTTCCATACTTCCTGTAGTGCCAGTCCCAGACACTGCACACAATTTGGTTTCTACTATGGTTAAGGTTACATGTAAATATTGCACACCATTTAAAATCAACAGGTACTCAGACTAACCTAGTCACAGCCCCCAGACTGTGTACTTTGACTGTTTTCAGTTTAGTGTCATTAATATCTCTTGGTGGTGCTGGTATATTTATTTATTTATTTATTTACTCTTTTATTGAGACTGCTTATACACTGGTGAATTTGGAGCAGGCTGGCTTCAGTAGTGAACTCGGAGGATAACGTGTTTGCCATTGTATTCAGTCCGCTATCTAGAACGTCTGTTTGCACTTGTGGCCTCTGTGAGTGAATAGTTCACCTGAATGATAAAAAAAAAAAAAAAAAAAAATGGGGAGGGGGTGACACAAACACGCATACACCCACACACTGTGCAGTTCTCAAATGTCAGTTCAAAAGAATGATCTAGAAAAATAAAAGAGAGACTTTGCCGACAGAGAAATGTCATGTGGCAGTTTTAACAAACCTTTGTAATGCCAATAATGCCTATTTTCAAGTTCCGAGTTTTACAAACCCAGAACCAGTGTTTAACCAATACAAATATAGATTTCGTTGCTGCATATTTACACTAATCGTGTGTGTATTGTGCTGCTTCATTGCACATATCTTCAAGGTATCATTATGATTTTAGCAAATGTTGTGACTCCTGGAAGGAGTTATTTTCATTCTCAGACTCCACGTCAACTCTTGTTTTGCAGACATGGAAAACAATGGCAGCTGTAGCAAGGAGCTACTGAGAGGTTATTGTTACAGGGGGTGTGACTGCGCTGTGGGCTTCTGTTTCCTTCAAGAGGAACTGGTATGACTCCAAAGCGTGGTACCAATGCCCCTTTGTTTTTCAGTTTCCCACACAGACTCGCAGAGCTGCCAACTGCAGATGTAAACATGGTGCAGAAAATCGCCTTTTGTCATTTACTGCTGCCTCTAGCTGTGTTTTGGGGTTTTATTTGGAAATGTTTAGGCTATGTATGGAAAATGCTGAGTAGTGTTCATGTAGTGGTCCCAAATCACGAGACACAGGACGATTTGTTATTTTATTGCAGGATCCCTAGTCTCCTGCTCCCAGTGGCATTCCCAGGATGCACTGCACAAGTTTGGAGGCAGTTCTGTTATAGCTTGTTTTGTGATTATTGCTTGGGCATCTAGCAAGCATCAGTGTCTGTTGTTTACAATGCAATTATCATTTCTTTTCAGGCCAGTGCCACGTCCTGTTGTAATTAGCTTGATTGGTAGGATTTTATTGATCTGCTTCCAAAATGATCATTAGAAAATGCTGAACAAATGCCAATCTCTATAAAAAGGCAGCAGTGTGGACTATCGGTCAGGGCTCTGGACTCCTGAGCAGAAGGTTGTGGGTTCAGTCTTAGGTGTGGGAAACTGCTATTGTACCCTTGAGCAAGATACTGTACCTAGATTGCTCCAGTAGAAACCCTGGTCTGTTGAGGTCCCTTCCTTCACTAACCATGTCTATACCCACCGGATTTATGTGCTGAGGTGGAGGGCCACAAGAAACTTACTTTTTGTTATTCTAAATGCATTTTATTGCAAGGGAGCTCCACTAAGTCTTTCTGATCTAACTAACACCTTAAAATCAGCTGTATATCGGACCCTTGAGAGAGCTGCATGTAATACATGACGAAATATCTGGTTCATTTTAATTTAGCACTATCAACCAGAGCTGTGAGAAAGGATTATTCGATTATTTGCAGCAGGGTTAGAATGTCACCGACTCACTGAGGGGATTAATTTGTCGCCGGCCCTAATTGAATACAAAACTGTTTTTAATTAAAACTTGGTGTTTTTTCACTTGATTGCATAACTGGATTACTGACAATTTATACACGGGAAATTCTCTCCCGTGTCAATAATGCTGTACTCCTGCAAGTAAAGTGAATCCTTTTAATCGCATGATGGTCTCATGTAGCTTGATTGAGGCCTGTGAGTGTGAAGCAGAAGATGTTTTTTTTGTTGTTTGGGGTTGTCTTTGATAAGCACGTTGGGCCACTCAGTGTGGCTGGTTAGGTAATGCTGTAGCCTTCTCTCTAGAAATGCATACAAGGACACTGGACAAATTCGTGACAAATGTAAAATCTCCCCTTCAGCAGACATATTTGCGGTTCTAGCATGTCTGCTTTGCATGTCACAGTGTTGAGATTGAGGCCTTTCTCAGGGATGTGGCAGTGTGTATAAAGAACCACTAAATTACATTTGGGCAAATTCCCCACAGGAAACACCTTTTGAGTTAGTCAGCGCTGTGACAAATAGTCCTAAAGTTGATGGATAAAATAGGATTTCATTCCTAAACAAAATCTTAATCCTTTAACCTCCCTTGCCCAAAACCTCTCAGTTTCTCAATCACAGTTGACAATCATTTATTTAGCCAATCCCGTAAGCCCCACACCTCCCCACCATTACACACGTAGTTTCAATTCACACTGTGGAACGGCAATTACTGCTGCCTTAAAAGGCCCTGTGGCATCCAGCCGACACAGTGTATCAGCGCTGAAGCCTGGTTCCAGTCTGTGAAACGGAGGGAAAAGCGAGTGAACTCGACAGAACTGAGCTCTGCTTGTTGAAATTGATTGTCCCGCTTGAAAACCTCCAGGACTGTGCATTAGACTGGCGTATCCTCGCGCAAAGGTCTGAATTATTAACTGGGGCTGTAATAGCAGTGCATTTTGTACATTCTGGGAATACAGCACCAAAGGAAATGGGAAGCACTCTGGAGGTAAAGTGGGACTAGTCTGGCTCTCTCTCCTCGCTCTGTGCAGACATGACAGCAAAGTGCAAGCTTCCTCCAAGCCATATCACCTGAAAAGGCCTTGGACATTTGCTCATGGACCCAGCTGGCTAGATAAGGGGCTTCTACTCATGTGTACCCCCCTCCACATTCTTAACACAACAGAGAACTGGAGTATTTCCAGTTAACTGACCTTGACTGGTACTGTTGATTCATGATCTCTGTGTTCATCCACTATCTCTGGTTTATCTACATAGTTAGAGTGTAACTCATTCCCTTGAAAAGGAGAGGAGGGGTTTTAGTATTTTTTAACGTGACGACGCTAAATCAAACCCCAAAAGGTACTACTGGGATTTGAGATGCAGTTTTTATTTTTTGCCTGCCCAGACATTTTTGGCTTGTAATAGCCTGCTGTTCATTGAGCATAGATGACGTGCCTAACGAGCTAACGAGTAATAGAGAGCCTTCAAGGAGGCATAGCCAACCTGCATCACTTTGGTAGATATTGTTTAAAAAGTCAGCAGATTTACCCGAGAATTTGCACACCCAGTGTTTGATGTTGAGAAGATGCTAAAATAAGTCTTGTTTTGGCGGAGAATATCACACTGGGACAATATGACGTGCATCCCGATTTTTCAGTGCAGGATTGCAGCCATTGCCAGTCACTTAGCATCTTCATCTTCACCTAGAGAATAAGAACATAAGAAAGTTTACAAACGAGAGGAGACCCATCATGCTAGTTTCGTGTCTATTAATAACTAAGTGATCCAAGGATCCTATCAAGTCTATTTTTAAATGTTTCAAAATGTTCAGCTTCAACCACATCGCTGGGGAGTTTGTTCAGATTGAGACGACTCTCTGTGTGAAGAAGTGTCTCCTGTTTTCTATCTTGAATGCCTTGAAGCCCAATTTCCATTTGTGTCCCCGGGTGCGTGTGTCCCTGCTGATCTGGAAAAGCTCCTCTGGTTTGCTGTGGACGATGCCTTTCATGGTTTTGAAGACTTGAATCAAGTCCCCACGTAGTCTCCTCTGTTCCAGGTTGAAAAGGTTTAGTTCCCTCAGTCTCTCAGTAGGACATTCCCTTCAGACCTGGAATAAGTCTGGTTGCTCACATCTGAACTGCCTGCCTCTTGTTCGCAGTGTTAGTTTTATCTTCCTGCTGCATGATCACTCCATTGAGTGTGTTGGCCTTCTTTTCCATTTGTCTTCAGCAGACAGGGACCGAAAGGGTTAATGGTTTCCGACTGCTTTCATCCTAAGATAGGGGGTGAAAAATGGAAATGCTTTCCAAGATGTCCTTGCCATTGTAGATGTTCCTCTGGCATTAAGAAAGTCCAGCTGCTCTCAGTTGAAGTTATGAGTCTTTACTGAGTGGTCAGGGAATAGATATGAGAGGCTGCCACAGATATGGATTTATTTCCCTTTTCTCCTTTAATGTCCTAGGCTTTGTTTATCCCATTATTGCACAGCATATGTGACTGTTACTGTAAATCGCTGCAATTATCCACTTAGTGCTGGTTCATTATTTAATTCAGGCTGTAACAGGCACACTCACAATTCAGAGCTCTGTCCTCCTGACAGAATTATGAGGGATAAACATTGACGACTGAGCTAGGGCAGCTTCTGTGATCTTTAACCCATGTGATCTCTTCGTTGTTAACCTTTTTTTATTTTCTAGATAAACATTTGCTGTGGACACACATTACTGCAATGATGCTTTCCTCTTCACCTCAGTGGTGTCCAAGCCAAATCAATCTAAAATGCTTCGGTCGGGGTCGTTCTTAATTTTGTGTTTGGCGGGTATGCAAAGCGAAGCGAGACGTTTGCTAGTGTTTCAGATGTAATTCGATTGGATTCCTAGCACGACCTCTTTATGTCTGTCTGCACAGTTCAGCGGGGAAGAGAGGCGTGTGGACAGCAGGACGATCTACATTGGACACTGGCCGTGCCCTGGGACAGACACCTTCATCCCTCCCAAGTTCTGCGATAACAGGATTGTCTCCTCTAAGGTAAGACAAGGGAGTGTGTGGTCTGAAGCTACCAGTACTCCCTTTGAGTTCCTAAATCCAGTCCTGGTGACCCACTGCCCTGCTTGTTTTTGTTCCAACCGAGAGTTCAGTTCCTTAACTGAACTAATTGGATCCTAATTGGAGTACTAAAGTATATTAGGGACCTGAATTCTCTATCTTTTTGTAAGTTAGACCCTTTTAGGAGTCAAAAGGAAGCTAATTATTAGTGCAATCAAGGTTTCAGGATAGTGGGTAACCAGGAGCAGGATTGGAAACCGCAGAGTAAGTAGCAGAAGGTGCCCTGTTTTAAAGCTTTAAAGCGTTCAAGAAGCACTACATTTGTATACTTCATGGAGGCTTGTCTTATGCTGCTTGATTAATTCAACTATTTATTTCGCAGAGAATTATTGCTCATTTTGACATGAATTTCCTTCAGTTCGGGGCAATGTCCAAGGGTCCTGGGGCTTATGGGTCTAATTGCTAGCTGGAGGTCAGAGGTTGTGTTTGGCTCGCCCTCCGCTCTCACAGCTGGTCCTGACACCCTCCCGATCCCACAGGCGTGACAGACACATGCAGCATCAGAGACCCTGACCTCTCACAAGGTCACCTCTTCCCAGCGCTCCGATGTTTGTGCACTCCCAGCTCAATAACATCCTGAGCCCTCAACGTCCCCCGGGTCTGGACACTTGACCTCCCTGTCGCATTATTAAAAACCAACAGCAACAGTTTATTTGCTGCAAAACCTTTGAGGACAATCATCCTGAGTCTCTGGAAGAAACCAAAAACAACCCTTAGACAGCGGTAACCATTACAGGGTTCACAGTGCATGCAACCGTGTGAGACTTCAACAAATGCCACGATGTGTGCAGGAGCTGGCCCTGAATAGCATGTTACACAATCTTAAAATTAATTCTCAAATCCACAGGAGTCCGGGGCTGGGACTTCAAGATAGGCGTTTGCATGATAACAAGGATGCTCGACTGAGGGGAGCAGCCATCTGTGTGTTGTCTCTGCTTTGTAATCTAGGCCTCACCCTTCCTCTCCCCCTCACTACTCTCTGTGCCTGCTGGGGGCTGAATTTTCACAGATAAAGACAATTAAAAAAGTCAAACGAAAATGTTCTGAGCTTAGAAATTATAGGGACGCTATTAATGCGCTGCTGGAGCCTGTGATTAACTCAGTTAGAGCTCTCTTTAGCGCCCTTCCCCCTCCTCCCCCAGTGACAGGCCATTCTTATGGGGAGGTGGGGTGAGGAGGTTAGGGGGATTTATGGCGATCCTGCGGGAGAAAAGATAACCCTTCCGCCGATCTCCAATCAATGCCTCTCGTATGTGGCAGTGTAAACACAACTTAATTACTCTCAGGCAGTTCCCAAATGCAGGGGCGTTTTATTGCCTAGTCTAGGGCTTCTTGTCGCAGTGCTTTGCCATTCTCGCAGCTCTGCATTCCAGCACACTATTTCTAATGAAAATATTTTATTTGTCACTCTGCCATCTGATTTATAGTTAGTTCCAGTCCCTCTCCACTGATCTCTCTCTCTCTCTGTCTCTCTGTGTCGCACTACCTCTCTCACGACTCCATTGCGATCTCTGTCTCTCTTTGCCCTCCTTGATCTCTGTCTTTCTCTCCCACCCTCTCCCCCATTTCTCTCTTCCCTCTCTCTCTCCCTCCCTCCCTCTGTCTCTCTCTCTCTCCCTCTCCCTGTCCTCCATCTTTCTCTCTCTGCCGCACCTCTTTCGGTTTATCTGTACTGTCAGCTGCTTTCGGTTTTCATCTACCGTAACCTACAAGCTCCGAATCAGTCGAGCATCTGTAGGGTTTAGGAAACGATAAAATGCTTCCCTTCAGCTGATAGAGTGCCAGCAGTCACTTCCATAGCAAAACTGCAGTGAGCTAGATAATCAGCTTCCATTCAAGGCTACTTGAATTAAGTAGATAAACTTGTGATCAATTAAATATCCACACCCTTCAGTGCCGACTCCTGCTTAGGAACTCGAAGGCACAGGAGGAAAATGTGATGTGATGTAGTGATGTGGTCCCTTTTAATTGCCAGCTGCCCCTTGGGGTTTGTTCTCACTCATGAGGGTGTTTTGTGTTCTTGTTTCGGCAGTACACCGTCTGGAACTTTCTGCCTAAGAATCTGTTTGAGCAGTTCAGGCGCATCGCCAATTTCTACTTCCTCATCATATTCCTGGTTCAGGTGAGTTAAAATTTTCGTCTCTGTACTTGGGGTGGTACTTGAGCCCTTCAACAGAAGACCCGGAGAATAATGGTGGTATGAGGAACATGATTGGATTTTCCCGGACACCAGAAACATCAACATCAACCAATAGAAGTGGCAATTTGTTTTTTGTTTTGTGTGCAAATGCTTCATTCTTTTATTTCAGTGTCAAAGGTGTGCCTCTGATAGTTATGCGTACTGTGAAGGACAAAGATTACATCAAACTGGAACCGGTTAGGCCATTAGTTAGTGTGGGCCTGCAACAATGTTGGGCTGTCTTTCTGCATGTGTGTGCATGTACAATCTTGTATTTTACTGTGTGGGAGCAGTGAATATTGTGACTGTCGTTTACACAGACTTCAGACTCCAGGCTGTCCTTCTTCCAGATTTGGAAGTATTCCATGGTTTTTTACAGTTGCCCAGCTCTTAAGTTATTTGCCACGGAATCTGTGGAGTAGTTAGTGTAAACTTAACTGGAGATGGAGCAAGGAGATGCCAACACTGGGGGACTTGTCTTTCGGTCAGTTTACTGATCGTTATCAGTGCGGGATATTTGGTAGCCTCTCAGGGTGTTTTCATCCAAACTATGCAGCATGCCCGATACAAGTAACTGTAATTAGAGATAGTATTTGTACTTCTGTAGTACATATTCCTTCAAAATGGGCCAAACTGGAATCGGAAGTAAATACCGTCTGACTCTCTAGGATCCATAAAAATATGTCTGGCTATAATTGTGGGTATTAGGTTTAATAAATAAGATGGTCAAATTCCCTCTTTTTTTTTTTTGCCTCTTATGTTCCTGCAAGTGAACCTGAGTGACCGTGAAAGCCTTAGAGACACATTGAACTTTCTATGCGTTAAATGCAAACGCACAAAAAGGGAAAGAACTGTTCTCTTTTCCATATTTCCCAGGTGTCTAAACTGGAACTGAAAAGCACATCTGCAGCATTGCATGCATGATGACTTGAGCAAAGGAAACCTTTGTAGTTTTAAAGACAAAAATAGATGTCACTGAAAAGGAAGATCCCGAAATAGACCACTTTGCCTTCATAACTTTCCAGCAGATTAGATTTCAGAAGAATTTGACACTTTACACAAAACAAACAACAAAGACAATCTGGACTGATGCCATAGCAGTTTGACTTATATTTGGCATGGGGAAAAGTTGCTAACTGTATTTACCACCTTTCTCTGAGCTGGCAGAAACAGACTTCCTCTTTTAATGTATGTGGTTGACTGCGATGCGAGAGAGAGTACAGCTGACTGAGTTTTACTGTGGTTAGAGAACGCATGGTCTATTTTCTATACGCTCAAGAAGGGAAAACTCGAGAGTCATCACCCTTAAAAAGGAGAGGAGAGATGCTCCGCCCCAAGCCCAGCCGGACTCTGACCTCAGCACTTTTAGTTTCCAGTCACTGATCAGAATGTGCTCTTGAGTGCTCCTTCCACACGGGCTTTTATCATTGTATTAGATCGAAATGATGCTTCTGTCACGCACATCCATCAGCTCAGCTGTGCAAAGCATAAGCACTATTTGTGCTGAATAGTAGTCGCCGAGTCCGGCTAGAAGATGGGGTCAGGGCAGTCAGATGTGGGGGTAGGGCGTCTGATCTTTAATAAAACACTGCTCGCTCCTTGAGCTACGCACAAAAAGGGTTTCAGTCACTTAATCTCGGGAGTCACAGTGGCTTGACACTGAGCTGGTTTCACAGACCCTGATTAACACTAGTCTTAAACTACCCAATGTTCTCTAATCAAGGAATAGATCTAATCTAGGTCTGTGAAACTAACAGATCCAAACAAGCTTAGTCTGAAATAATAAAAAATAGAGGGGACAGTTACAGAAGACTGCCCCCTGGTGGGTGACGTGTTGCTTGCAGCTGGGTGTGTGGTTAACAAGCATCGTTTGTGGGTCACCCTAAATGCTGTACTGCACAGGTGGCCTTCTGATGTTACCGTGAGGAGAACATAAGGCAAGTGTGTCCCCTGGCACTTGTTAAGATTTTGAAGCTTTTGGGCTGACTTGAATCAAATCTCTGTTGCATGAAAACAATTAGAGGAGCATCGGAGGCTGTGAGAAAGGGACGTCTGCGGTGACTCTGGATGTGTGCCAGATGCTCACGGGGGAAAAATAAGATTCTGAGGGTAGTCATGCGATGCAGGTTGTGACAAGCCCTTAACAGAGTGAACTACAAGGACTTTGAATGTATTTGTCTAGTAATCTTAAGAGTGTGTAAGCATTGCTTTTGGGTAATAGGGTTGTACAGGGTGAATGATGTTAAGTATCGACCACAGATACAGGGGATCTCCCTCAGTGTTAACCTTCTGCCCTTGATATGCTAGGTGTTGGGGTTTTTTGGTTGCTTTGTTGTCTTTGAAAGGGGTTTTCTGTCTGCCTTAACTGAAACTATTAATGAAACTTCTTCTATGACTGCTTTACTCTGATTATACGCTAGCTTTCGATCATCTCATAGAATGGATTCCACTTTTTAAAGCTTAAGTGTTCTTCCTCTATCTAAACATCACTTTAGGTATCATGATGCCCAAAAGTGAACACCATATACCAAAGAGGGCCTTAGTAAAATGTTATACACATGGCACTTCCCTTGTTTTTAAATCCGTGGTGAGGAATGTTCTTCACAGTCAGCTGAGGTCGGACTCTGTGCTGGCAAGGGGACAGTGCGGGGGCTGTGGATAAAATCCGTCTGTGCATTTCCTTATGAAGAGGTTTACCGAAGGCTGGAGAAGGGGGGGAAAGAGAGTCAGAGAGAGGGAGAGGGGTGGGGGTTAGTCCTGCATATTTTTGACACAATTGAGAACGCACTTCTTGGCAGTTAAAGAGCCTGTGACCATGAACGTTACCTCCCCTCAGAACCGTTACTGTCGTTTTATTTTTTTAGTTTCCTTTTCACTCATCTTGTTTTTTTAGTTGTTTTTTTTTCTTCTCGCCAATGTACAGACTTTTATTTTTCACTCACTTTGGAAGCCAGCCGTCTGTCCCCGTTGAACAGAGCTAGTTCAGTTCTGAGTATCTGTGGTTTCAGTCTTACTGAGGCAGTTTTGGCAAGTGTGTTGCAATCTGAAATTAACCAGCCCTGACAGTGCTTCTAGATTTTGTGAGATATTTGTTTGAGACTACACACGTGCCTTCCTGTTTCAAGTGTTCCTTTTTTTTAATTCAGTATTCAATAACAGAATGAAAGTACATGCAGTATAGACATCCAAGCCAAATACAAGTGTAATAAGAAACCTTTATATTGTTTTAACTTTATTTTTTGCTTTTGCTCCCAATTTAAGTGTATTTTATGACTATGCAATTTGATGTTGTCATAGTTAAATCGAAATAATGCATTATACCTTTGTATATTGATTTACTCTCTCTCCCTCCCCCTCAGGTGATAGTGGACACTCCAACCAGCCCAGTGACGAGTGGTCTGCCTCTGTTCTTCGTCATCACTGTTACGGCCATCAAACAGGTGAGCCAAGCCCTACCCTCTCATGCCACCGGCCCTGCCCTCCCCTGGCAGCACTTCCAAAACAATTCAGTCTTTTCTCTCTCCTCTCTCTTGTTGTTGACATAATCTTTCTCTCCTCCACTGTCTCGCGTCTCTGCAATTCTTGTCAGTCATGTCACAGTTGGCTGTGGTTCTACAGCAGGCTGTAAGTCATGACATTAGGGTAATGAGTTCAGTGTGCGGTGAGGACAGGCGAGCACAGCCCTGAAGCCGTTAAAGTAATAGTTCTCTCTCTCTCTCTCTCTCTCTCTCTCTCTCTCTCTCTCTCTCTGTAGGGTTATGAAGACTGGCTGAGACACAAAGCTGACAACGAAGTGAATAAGTACTTGGTGAACGTGCTTGAAAATGGCGGGAGCGTGCGCAAGGAGAGCGAGAAGATCAAGGTGTGTGGAGGGTGGGGCTCAGCGATACCAATATGTTTCCTGTGTTTTCTTTCGGGTGTGTACAGTAATGGTTGAGACCTGAAGACGGACGGATAACAATGGCTGTTGTTTGTGTGTAGGTGGGGGACATTGTGGAGGTGTTGGAGGACGAGACATTCCCTTGTGACCTCATCCTGCTGCAGTCCAGCCGAGACGACGACACCTGCTTTGTCACCACCGCCAGCCTGGATGGGGAGTCCAACCACAAGGTACCTGCTCTGTGTGACTACTGACTATGTGTATTTTCAACGTGTAGTCCTAGTATTCGATGTTTAGTTTTATCCGTATGCCTCAATTTGGAAGCTAGTTGGTCTAGAGGCTGAGGTGAAGGGCTTGTTGCAATATCCCAATCAATGGGATAACATGGACCTGTACACATACCCTGGTGTCAGAGTTGTGTGCTGATAACTTATGTCATTGTGTTTGCATTGCCGTGTGTGCTGTGATGAGAACGGCAATACGATGAAAAGGGCTCTCTCTCTATCTCTCTCCCTCTCTCTCTCTCCAATATATCTGCAGACGCATTTCACAGTGCCAGACATTCAGAGGGACCTGGATTCCCTCAATGCCAATATTGAGTGTGAACAACCCCAGCCAGACCTCTACAAGTAGGGATGCATTGTGTTTGTGTGGGGTGTGTGTGGGGGGTGAGTGTGTCACAGGGCTGTACTGCTGAGTGTATCCAGATTCGTGTCCAGACCCGTGCATGTTTATGTGCCTCACGTGGGTGTTTTGACTTAGGGATAGTTTGTCCTTTGCCTCACATAGTTTATCTAAAAAGCTTTCTCTTACATTTTTATTCACTCTGGCTGTACATTTTCTTTTTTTTCCTTCCATTGTTGCGTAACTGGGAAGGCAAGTGTAGGATTATGAATGACTGTCCCAATAGGCCCGTTCATTATTAACCATTTGGCGCCCCCACATGCTCAGCGGATGAAACTACATTAAAATGATCCAGGTCACCCAGGCATTGTTTCACTTTTCTAATTAAGACTTCAGTTGGTTTAAAATTTAATTCAGTTAAATAATATGGTCTTATTAATGTCAAATGAGTGTCCTGTGTTACTGTGATGGAGATTTAAAAGGTTGTCTAAATCAAATATTGGGAGCAAGCAGTTGGCACATTTCATTAGTGATGCAGTATTTAAAATGAGATCGGAGGACTTATCTCAGCAGTAGGCTGCCTTTTCTCTCTGTGCCTCAGTAGCAGTGAAATGGAGTCAACAACTCCCTGAATTTCAGGAGGGTATACCACACAGAAAATGGTTCATGAAAACAATATTTGACTAGACTCTGGCATCGCTCGGTGAACAGATGCGATGGGCCGAATGTTCTGTTTCTGGCATGGACTGTTTCAGAATTTCTGTTTGAACTTTCCCATCTGCTCCATTGCTTCACAGGTTTGTTGGTCGAATGAATATCTATAAGGAGAATCAGGACTCTGCCGTAAGGTGAGCTCTTGTGTTTCCATACGCTGCCTTTATAATCTGCCGGGGCAGTGGATTTTTGTTCGTCTGGATGATTTAATATTATTGTTTTATTGATCCACATCTTACAAGTATTTTATACAAAAAATCTGCCTGGCAATGGAAAAATTGACTTTTAAAAATGGAAAATGCTGTAGCTCTCCCAATCAAGAGTATTTTAATATCCTTATAATGGTAACCTCTGCAATGGTCTTGACTTTAAGAAATGTAGTGGACTTCTTTATTCATATAATGGTGATTAAGGTAATCAAAAGTATGATTTAAAAAGCAAGTGTTTTTTATAGCTGCATGGATCAATGTAGAATACATTATATCATCACTTCGTCTTTGCATTTGTGTTTTAGGTCTTTAGGGCCAGAAAACCTGCTTCTAAAAGGCGCCACTTTAAAAAACACCAAGAAGGTTTATGGTAATTATGGTTTTAACAATTTGCAGTGGACCCAAGTACTCAGCACAGCTCTGTGAAGCTTAGCCCTCTTACTAGCTCTCATTTCTCTGGTCTGCAGCAGTTTTCTAGTTTCCTGATATTGGAAGCCACAATTAACTTTGGTCATATTATTCATGTACAAAAACTGCCACAACTGGCACTGTGCGAGACTGTTCTGGGAGAAGGGCGGTGCGTTGAGACTAATTGGTAAAGACACAAGAGGAATATGTGCGACTGACTAATTGTTTTGTGTCACAGTCCCTGTCTCTAGGCTTTTGCCATAATGTACAATTTTGCTGCTTAAATGGAGCAATTAATGGAAATCGCTGTATTGGGTTACGCTTGATGTTCCTGCCTTTAGACGTTTCATAAACAGTCCTGTTGGCGTCTCCCCTAATCTTTAGGTGTGGCTGTATACACCGGGATGGAGACCAAGATGGCTTTGAACTACCAGGGCAAGTCGCAGAAGCGCTCTGCTGTGGAGAAGTACGTGGGGGGGAAAGGTGGAGGAGGGTGGCGGTGGCAGTGTGGGGAACTTATTGTATAATTTAGATAATCAAAGGGAAAGGGCTCAACTGACCGGCGTTGTGCCTGTTCTCTCTGTCTGGCTGTGGGTGTCACTGGCAGATCCATCAATGCGTTCCTGATCGTGTACCTGTGCATCCTGATCAGCAAGGCTCTGGTCTGCACCACACTGAAGTACGTGTGGCAGAGCCATCCTGGCCACGATGAGCCCTGGTACAACCACAAGACGCAGAAGGAGAAGGACACCAACTTGGTAAACACCCCCCGTCACTGCGCCGCTCGCACCGTCTGGAGCAACAACGGTGCTAGGAGACTGTGTGTCCTAATGATTGGCCCTCAGGGACTGGTATCCAGGGAGCCAAGTGTCAGGAGTTGCGTGACTGAGCATCTGATGCTAAGAACAGCGGAACAGTGGTAGCCATGGGGAGGGTTTCCTCATCCTTTTGAAGCCTAAAGGCACACTGGATATGTCCTTTGTAGTCCGTCATCCGAAAAGTTGTGCGTTGAAGACATTGCACATTGGGTCCGTTAAATCCGCTCCAGTTGCACAGCCTGTCCCATTTCATGCGCAGGTGTGCGTTTCGCAAGTTAAGCAACTATTTCTGTACCTCCTCGACTTTGATGATGTGTTAAAAAATACACACACTACACCTCACCATAAAGACACAAAAGCAGAGCGCATGGTTCAACATTAAACAGTTTATTTGAAAGTGCAGATCTTTGTAAATTATGTAAGTCACTTTTGTGTTGTTTATCTGTGCTTAACCGCTTTCTAGGAGAATTCTAGCTACATCAATAGGTACCGTTCATGCCCAGCTCCTCCGCAATAGCTTGCCATATACTGTCAGTCTGTATTTGCCTTTTTTTGTTTTTTAAGATTCTCTGGCACACTTGTTCATGCCTGCCCTATGGACGTTGTGGGACTTCTCTGTATTCTCTGTTTTCACAGTACCTGAAGATGTTCACTGACTTCCTCTCGTTCATGGTCCTGTTCAACTTCATCATCCCCGTGTCCATGTATGTGACGGTGGAGATGCAGAAGTTCCTTGGCTCTTTCTTCATCTCCTGGGACAAGGACTTCTACGACCCAGAGATCAAGGAGGGGGCGCTGGTCAACACCTCTGACCTCAATGAGGAGCTGGGTCAGGTAGGGCACTGCCAGGGCTGTGTTAATGCATTGCTATTTAAAATGATGGTTGTGGAGCATTGATATCCAAAATCTCTCTGCCCGGTGGTTCCTGTGCTGATGTCCCCTCTGTGCCTGTAGGTGGAGTATGTGTTCACGGACAAGACCGGAACCCTGACCCAGAACAACATGGAATTCATCGAGTGCTGCATCGATGGCTTCCAGTACAACTACCGGGACTCCCGAACTGAGCTGGATGGGTTCTGTACCACCGATGGGCCCATCAGCAAGCTGCACGAGAAGGCGGGCAGGGTAAGGTCAAGGGCAAAGTACTACGGTTATTTGTTTCGTCATCCATGAGTAGAGAGATCCACGCACAGCCAGGTTTTCTAACCAGAGCATCTCTGCAGGCTGTAGATGGTGCTATTTCACCGCAGGTTGTTTCTGTCTTGTGACCTTGTTTGTTTGTGTGTGTGTGTGTGTGTGTCCAGGAGAAGGAGGAATTGTTTCTGCGAGCGCTGTGCCTGTGCCACACTGTGCAGGTGAAGGAGTCTTTGCAGGCTGATGGAGTGGACGAAGTGGATGGGGTGGATGGAGTGGACGGGAACCCTTCCTCCTCCCCCGAACAGTGCTGCTACATTGCCTCTTCCCCCGACGAGGTGGCGCTGGTCAAAGGAGCAATGAAGTAAGACAGAGAGACAGACCTTTTGGTTTACAGGTCAGTCACTGTTCTAATTTTGATTCGTTATTAACAAGAGTTTTTTTTTTTTGTGTGCAGGTATGGCTTTACATTTATGGGGATGGAAAGTAAAACTATGAAAATACAGAACAGGAGCGAAGAGATTGAGGAGTAAGTCGTATTGACTTGATTTTTAAGTGTTTTTGTTAGTGTGCCCCCCCATGGCTTGCTATGTGATTCCGATAACATCAGTTGTTCTGATTAATTGAAGTGATTTTATATTTAGACCCTACTTGGTTCCTCATTTGTCTTCTTTCCTTCCAGCATGTGCCCTAATTTTTGGAATATTGTTTTCAGGTATGAACTTCTCCATGTGTTGAACTTTGACCCCGTGCGAAGGCGAATGAGTGTGATCGTGAAAACGAAGAGAGGTTAGAGTGTGACATGCTAATGGCGAGTCTCTTGTGTTTGCAGCTCCCCAGTGCTGGCAGGGTTTCTCATACTTGTTTTGTTTTTGTTTGTTTTTAGGGGAAATCTTTCTGTTTTGTAAAGGTGCGGACTCGTCCATATTCCCACGTGTCCGGTTGGAGGAAGTGGAGAGGATACGGATGCATGTGGACCGCAATGCCATGGTGAGAGATGTCTTTTGTATCCAGACAGTACTCCCCTGTCTGCCAATGAAAACAATGATAATTTAGTGTGGTGCACCCTCTTTAACCCTCACTGTATTGATTCTGGTCCCACTTGTACAGAGAAGTACGTAAGCGTCAAACGTGATGCTGTTAATTTGCCTGCCAGTGTGTCTTCGTTGCGATTGAGGTTCTGTGCTCTCATGCAGGAGGGGTACCGGACATTGTGCGTAGCGTACAGGCAGCTGAGCCAAGAGGAGTACAAGAGGGCGAATGCAGGGTTGGTGGAGGCCAGACTAGCACTGCAGGACCGCGAGGAGAAGCTGGGGGCAGTGTACGATCAGGTGGAGAGGGACATGAAGCTCATCGGGGCAACTGCAGTGGAGGACAGGTCAGTGATTACCTCTCTGTGCTCCCTGATGGCTGACAATCTCTAGGTAATGGGGATGCTCATTGCAACCAGGGACTTGCAGTTCCATAAATTAAAGCTAGGAGGCAGTGTTTGTAGCTAACCTAGTCTGTGGCAGATTACGAGATAATTTATTAGAAGACCATTTTATTATTTATTAAAATTATTCAAATTATCTACTAAGCAACTGATGATGATGCCAAGAAGCCTATAAAACCTGCAACAAAGTGGTTGGGTTGTGACGAGGCTCTCTCCTCTGACAGGCTGCAGGAGGAGGCTGCGGAAACCATGGAGGCGCTGCATGGGGCTGGAATGAAGGTTTGGGTCCTCACTGGGGACAAGATGGAGACGGCCAAGTCCACCTGCTACGCCTGCCGGCTCTTTCAGAGGAACACAGAGCTGCTGGAGCTAACCGTGCGCACGCTGGAGGAGGGTGGGCGCAAGAGGGAGGAGCGGCTGCACGAGCTGCTGGTAGACTACCACAAGAGGGCAGTGCAGGACGTGCCCCGCGACAAAGATAACGTCACCAAGTGAGCTGCTGCAGGGGGCGCTGGGGTTCAGTGTGGAGAAATGCGTTACCTCACATTTTTCCAATTGTCCTCCATATTGGTCTTTACTCACTGACGCATATGTCATATCAGCGTCTGCAGGAGCTGGTCAACGGGGGTCCAGGAGTTTGGGTTCATCATTGATGGTGCCACCCTGTCACTGGTTCTGAACGCCCGCTCTGAGGCCAGCACCAGCCACTACAAGAGCATGTTCCTGCAGATCTGTCAGAACTGTACGGCCGTGCTGTGCTGTCGAATGGCGCCCTTGCAGAAAGCTCAGGTGAACAGAAGGCATAATAGCTCTCGACACACTCTTGTTCTGCTGTGCTTTTGTTTGTTTTCAGCTCCTACAACTTATGAATTGGAGTATATCTTCCAAGAAAGGGGATGGGGATGTGGATTCTGTAATGGTGTATGGACAGCTGACGGCAGTGCTCTCCCTCAGTGTCCTGGGTTATGTTTTCATGCCCGTCTCCTCCTCTCTGCAGATTGTGAAGCTGGTGAAGAATTCAAAAGGTAGCCCTATCACTCTGTCAATAGGTGATGGGGCCAACGATGTCAGTATGATTCTGGAGGCTCACGTTGGCATTGGTACGTGATGTATGGGTAGATTCCTTTTACTTACTCGGTTTCTCACCCATTTGCTGGGATAGTTACATTCTACGCAAATGTCTCTGCCAGGTGTGAAAGGCAAGGAGGGGCGGCAGGCAGTGCGGAACAGCGACTACGCCATCCCCAAACTCAAGCACCTTAAAAAGCTGCTGCTGGGTCACGGGCACCTCTATTACGTGAGGATCGCTAACCTGGTGCAGTACTTCTTCTACAAGGTGAGAACATCCTAATTCTGTCCCACCTTGGTTAGCCTCCTCCTATAGGATTATGGGATTGACTGCAGCCTAAAGTCTTTTGTAATGCAATTAAACCACAAATCGCCAGTGATGGGCAGTGCAGCCTGCTGGTTTGATCTAATAGACTAGAAAGGAGGGATATGTTCGTTTTTAGAGTGGGACTTAGAAGACCTAGTGAAAATGATAATTGTCTGCTTTAGAGTATGGGGATTGGATAGGTAAGAAGGAGCAGGAATTTGGATTCTACCATCATTCACCTCTAATAGTTTTCTCAATTCTGCTTCTCTTTGCAGAATCTTTGCTTCATTTTACCTCAGTTCCTGTACCAGTTTTTCTGTGGATATTCACAGCAAGTGAGTATTGGGGAAGCCCACCTGCAGTTCTGAGCAGAGTAAACCCTTGTCTTGACACTGATAGATACCCTTCAAGTGGGAATTCATCTCTGTTTCCATCCATCGAGCATCTGTGACCCAGTCCGAGCTGTGGGGTGCTTCTGGGCTTGTGCTGATTTCCTAAAAACCCAGTCCCAGCAATCGCTGCCCATCACACTCCAGCTCGGGGACTCGTAAAGTCTCTGATCTTAGAATGCCCAGGTGCGTAGGCCCCGGAATCAACATGATTCAGTCGCAAGTATTGGAGTCCACACTGTCCTTTTTGTGTTCTGTTTTTATCATGAGGTACAACTTCCAATATCTGTTGAAAAGTGCCAGCAAAAACCTAGGTGTCTTTGCTGCTGTTCTTATTTGGCCACAGAATAGTCTCATTGGGAAATACTATAATGCATGCAAAAGCAAACTAGCTAATATTTTGTGTACATACGTAGTGTTGTGGACTCAAATACTCGCCTGTCTCTGAATGGGGATTCCTTATTGATGGCGTCTATCCTTTCCTTTCTGGTTGACCTTCCCATTGTCTGGTTCTGGAGTGCTTAGCAACAGTTCTTGTTAGTAGTGCCGACTGATATATATACTCTATATAGTGGGCTGTAGACTGAGATGCTAAGATGATAAGCAGCTATCCAATTATTTTTTTGTAGTCAGTGAATCAGACCTGTAAGAGAAACCAGAGTTTATTATTTTTATTATGGTTCTAAAACAAAAGCAGGTCTGTTTTCAGGGTGTATGTCATATTGATGAAGAAGATCAGATATCTCAGTCTTCTGATCTGGGCCAACCTGGGCCTATATAGGATGTGTATATATCAAAGAGCAGTCTGAAGCTTGCCTGGTCATTTTGCACTGTTGCTCAGAGTAATACGTTTATAGGAATGCTGCAGACTTTGGGGGGGGCGGGGCAAAGAAGAAGCTACCCTCAAGTCAGAAGCACCGAGACTCATCTTTCTCCAGCATCAGAGCAAAGTGACGCAGTGGCTGCAGTAGTGGAGACTCCTGTTGCCCTAGAGCCATAGCCCCGCGTGTGTGTTCATGTCTGTGTGTAATTAACCCTCAGTGCCCCCCCTCCATCCCCCCCAGCCCCTGTACGACGCAGCCTACCTGACGATGTACAATATCTGCTTCACCTCTATGCCCATCCTGGCTTACAGCCTGCTGGAGCAGCACATCTGCATTGAGACCCTACTGGAGGTGGCACCACTCTACAGGTAGGGGGCATTAAAGAGCACAGGCTCCCCAGCACCGACTGGAGCGAGAGAGCAATGTGGAACATATTAATAGATGTTAATTTAAAGTCCTAATGGCAGGAATGTATTTTTTGGGGTCTGGCAGTACAGGGCTGAGTTCTAATACTGATACAAAAAAAATCAAGATAACAGCTGATTAGCACGTTCATGTCTCTCGCTCTATTTCTCTCCTCTCAGAGAGAATGCCAAGAACGCCATGCTGCGTTGGCACCCGTTCTTGTACTGGACAGTGCTGGGGATCTTCCAGGGGCTCGTCTTCTTTTTCGGGGTGCACCACCTCTTCAGCAACCCAGCCCTGCAGGACAACGGCCAGGTCAGTCAGTGCCATCTCATCACTAGGGCTGTTCAACATTTTTGCCCGAGCTGAGCTCGTCTTGTTACAGTTTCTCTCTTTTTAATTGCTTAATTGACCCTTAATTATGTAATTAAACTTCCTACAGAAGGTCACTTACATTCATAACAATTCATCCAATTCCAATCAATCAAGATATAAAAGTAACAGTCTGTTTTTTGTAATTCTTCAGGTTTTTGGAAACTGGACCTTTGGAACAATTGTTTTTACTGTCCTCGTCTTCACAGTAACACTGAAGGTACATTTTTGTATTGTTTTTCCTTCTTAACTAATATAAAATGGGTTACATACAGGATCTAATCATACTGTCTCTCTCCAGCTGCTTAATTGTCATATGTATAGCTTTGTCAGGGAGATGATGGAGGATACTCAGTTCTCAGTGGGAGAGAGTGCTGTATTGTTAAGGCTAACGGAGAGTGATGGACAGCATCTAGTCTCATCCACAGTTTTTCACAGTGATGTCTGGTTTCTGTGTTTTATGCCGACAGGTAGCAGTACATGTTGGGAAATGCGATGTTAATCACCTGATGATCTTTATGAACCTAAATCCTGGCTAAAAATAAGAAAATAAAGCCTTTATCTTTGTTTAACATTTGGGACATTTCTGTTCTGTAGTTCTCTGTATTCGCGCTGAAGCCATGTGTTTATTCAAGGTTATGTTCCAGACAGTGAATATTGGACACACCTCTCTCTCTCTCTCTCTCTCTCTCTACTTAGCTGGCTCTGGACACCAGACACTGGACCTGGATTAATCATTTTGTGATCTGGGGCTCCTTGGCCTTCTACGTCTTCTTCAGTTTCTTCTGGGGGGGAATCATATGGTGAGGAGAGCGCCAACTTGAAGGGCAGTGAGAGAGTATTCATGAGCTGTAACGGTGGTGGTGACCTGACTTTTCATCTCACCCAGGCCCTTCCTCAAACAGCAGCGGATGTATTTCGTCTTTGCCAACATGCTGAGCTCCGTGTCGGCCTGGCTCATCATCATCCTCCTCATCGTGATCAGCCTGCTCCCTGACATCCTGCTGGTTGTCATCCGCCATCCCCAGGGCCCCGCCCCTCGCCAGGTAATGGAGACCACATTACCATCGCGCCTCCCTGCTCAAACCCCTTCCCTCGCCCCTCTTCTCTACCCAACCCATGGTTCCTTTCTCAGAGTGACCTTAGACCAGGAGGTGTCTCCCCATTTTCAGTGATTCAGGTTAAAGACCTAAATTTTTCTCTGTTTCCTTCTTGCTGCTGCTGCAACATCTAGCACCATCAGGTAAGCATCAGGTCGAGAACGCTTCTTCACTGTCATTCTTCCCCCTCATCCCTTCGGCTCTGTCCTTCGATCCTGTCATGGATCACTCCTCCCTCTCTCGGTCTGCCCTGCTGTTTTATCATTGATCATCAGCACATTCGACATCTATTTTTCGTTTATTTTTTCCAACCTGCCTGCACCTGTACCTCTCGTACGTACTCCTGTGCTCCGGTCAGCCTTTTATTTTGTTTCATTGTAGAAACCCAAGAAGAAACTTATCCATTTAGCTAGATTATTTGAATTAATTCACACGTTTTCCCCAAGGCCGATCTATCGGAGCATTGTGCACGCTACATTAAGTTCTGGAAGAATCGTTAGTCAGTCCTCCCAAATGGGTACTGAATAATAATCCGCTGTAGCTGCCTAACCTTTTAATCCAAAGAGGGGTGAGGGCTGCCATTCACGAGTGGATTATTGTGACGATCTAAACTCGGAGGGATTTGCTTTACGGTTCGTACCACGAGGGGGCTGTTATTAATCTGGAGAGATTTCTATTCCTGTAGCAGATGACTTTTTCTTATTGTGCATGTGCTGTGTAATTCCGATTTTCTGTCCTTTCCTACTCTCTCTCTGTCTCTCTCTCTCGCGCTTTCTATACTTATCTTTCCCCTGTTTCGCCTCTCGTGCTGTAGATCAAACGGCGCCTGCCTTCTTCTGGGACATCCACAATCTTCATGCTGTCTCAGACTACCAGCAGTCACAACTTTTCGTGGAGTGATTGAGGTGTTTTTGTCTGTTTGTTGGGTTGTGTCAAGCTTGCAAGAACCCTTCCCGTCCTGCGCTGCCCCTGTCCCACCCACCCCTCCCTCCCCCCCTGACAAGGTTGCATCTCAGAAGTCGCTGCCAAACTCCTAGCCGACACCACACTCCCTGTGTTCGAAGAGGCAACTAATGAAACAGGAGAAGTGTGTAGCAGTTTCTAAAGAACGCCTGCAATTATGGCTGGTTGGTGTGGCACTTCTGAATCATGCAGTTTGTTTACGTTTTTTTTTTTTCCTAGTTGTGTATTGTGTTGCTTGTGTGTTCTTTTTATTTGTGTATTTGAATATTTGATATGCATGTGATCATCCGAGGGTTTCAGGTGCCTTGAAGACTGCTGAACAGGGGAGTAGAGTTATGTGAACTCTGCTTCACACTAAAACTGCCCTCCACTCTATCCCGCACCCCCAACCCCCTCCGCCAGGATAAATTAATTCTTCAGTGAAACGGAAAGCTGCTCTGTGGCTGTGCTTGTTTTGTGCATGCCTATGTAGAGGAATGCAGCACGAGTTCAGGTTTTTGTACAAAGTCAAAGTTTTACCTGCATGTTTGCATCGAATATTACACTGTCCCCACCGAAACAGTGGCAGAGGATTTTCCCTAGTAGAGTGAATGCGTGAGTGCGTGTATTTGTTGACTATGCTAAGCTAGGAATTTACCAGATTTAGCCAGCAAAACATCATGTGCTGCTATCACTGTTTCACTTATAGCTTCTTAAAGTGATTCTTGCGTTGTTAAATCTTAAATTGCTCATCTTAAATCAGCTGTGCAGAAATTGTTTAATTCTGCAGATGCACATGAGATTATTGCAACACAATGGCCAGCCATGGGCCAAACCAGAGAATGACACACAATAATCACGTATTTTATTTGATTGGTGACTGATTTAAGTAACAGTCTAGTATGTTGTTGTTGTGTTTTTCTTCTACCAAACTCTTTATTTCATTAATAATAAATGAGAGAGAACTCATGATTCGTTAATGCGAGCCCTGAGATGAAGGAGTTCCCTGATGTCACAGTCACGCAGTCTGGGATTCCAGTCTCGGCTCAGGTAGCCACGGCTTTGACCTTTCTTAGACATTGGTTGAGTGCTGCTTTCTGAACCCGTACCGTCCATCTCTCAAAGCTTGATGTTAACCTGGAATATGAAAATGCCGCTAGAGTTTGTATTTACCAGGAGAACAGAAAATGCAGAACAGAATACATTGGTTCGTTTCATTTATTTTCAGTCTAATTGTTTGGCAGGCCTTAGTTTATCACCTGACGTAAGACTCTTTAAATAATGAAATTGTGTGCCAGATGACGCCTGCACAAAGCAGGGCTTCATATCTTATCATTGCTATGACTTGGGTCCTTAGTGGTTCCCTTGATTTACCAGCTTAATGACAGAAGTATGGCACAGTAAAAGTGCGTAGAAATCACATAACCGTTTCTATCAAAAATGCTAAGACCAATGTGTAGATCTGCCATTGCTTTTTCACTAAAGTAGATGGCAAAGGTCGAATGAGCTTTTTCTCCTGCTTGTTGGGAAATGTTAAGTGCTGCAGACTGCAGAGAGGGGAGGGAGGGAGGTGGGCCAAGTGGGAACTCTATACGAGAGTGTGTTGGTGGAGGAGAATGTCCTACCATCTCTCCATGTGCCGCAGTGTCTGTCCGTCCCTCTGTCTGTCTGTCTCTGTGTGTGCGGAGCAGGTCTGAGTGGCGTGTCGGCTGGCTGCACTGGTGAGTGTCTAAGTGTCTCTTGCCTCACCATTTCAGAAGAAGCCCGGTCAGTCGAACGCGGGGGGGGTCCGGTCTCCCCGATCTTCAGCCAGACCCCTGCTCTTGAGAACCTTTTCAGAGGAGTACAATACTGTCCTTTGAACAGGTACCAGACCCCCACTGGCTCCGGGACTGTTGGCTCCAACCAATCAAAAACCAATCCACACGGCACTTGCCGGGGCACAAACATTCCTAGCATCCCTAGGGCAGCACAGGCTGGCACACTGTGGCCGCTGACTGGTTACCGTGTCTTTTGAGAGGCTTTGTGAGTAACGACAACAGGGCCCTGCAACTCCAAGCCCTGAAACTAGACACTTAATTAAAAATAATTATTTTGCTATTGAGGTGGTTTTACAGTTGGCTGATCTTCTTAAGGAGACATCCTATCTTGGAATACACTCCAGAGCTTTTTGTTGAGGACGTTCATGAACTGATCAATAACGTATAAATGAAACCTCCTCAGGATTTTGTATTATTGGCTGAAATGGAGGCTCATGCGTCACCTGTCCAATCAGTCTTTCCTTTCCCTTGCTGTGCATTATGAGCTCCTTGCCTTGCATTTGTACAGTGGATGGCTGAGACTCAACGGGGTCCTGGAAGCCTTACTAAAATCCAACAACCAAAAGCCCTCACGCTTGTTCTGCCAACAATGGGCCAATCTAGAACTTCTCCTCTCAGGCCTTTCACTGACCACTGCAGAAACAATCCGATCCCTTTGTGCCCCTGCAAGTGTCGTCTTTTAATTTGAGTTTATCGTTGGTTCCTTTATTTTAACTCAAAGGTGTACTGTAGGGTTATAGTTTGTCTGGGTTTCTTGGTGTTGCTGTTTTGTCTGTGTGTGTGTTTGCGTGCGTGTATGTGTGCACAAACAATCAAAGGTGCAATACTTCCGTTGGTTTTCTCTTTGGACAGTGGTTTATAGCCGCATGCTAGAGCAATCAATCAATCAATCAATCAATCAACCAGTTAGATCAAACAGCCTGAGTGTTTTGCGAGTATTGCACCTTTCAGCTCTAACAGTCTGGGGCTTAGCTCACTGCATGGGTTTCGTATGCTTGGTTCATTACTAATGTGGAATGCTGTTGGGGAGTCTGGATTTTGCAACTTGGTGACTAATCTGCACTTCGGGAATGCTGATCGACTTTGATTACTCCTGGGCCAGGTAGAAGTAAAGAAATGCAAACCTTAAAACCAGGATTAGTTATTTATAGCTCGGGCCACCAGTACAGATCGAAATCTACAAAAAACAAGATATATTAACATATTCTATAGGTCTGTATTACTAATGAGCTATAGGTCTTTTTATTGTGTTTTTTTTTTTTTAAAGAAACCTTAAAAAAAATATTGATTTGACATTTGTTTAATTAAGCAATATTTTGTTTCATATATTTAATCCAGGCAAGAAAGGGTTGCTTTAGTTTACTTCTGCCCACTGGAAACCAGGCCGTTTTGTTTTTCTTTTGGAATGACATGATATGTTTTCTATGATAGATTTTTTTGTGATCCGTAAAGCACTGACCCCTTCCCCCTCCCTGTTTGAGTTAACCCCAGTGTGAGTGCAGTGGGGCACGGGGCGCGGGCTGACAGGTGATGGTTGTGTTTTACCCCACAGGTGAGTGGGGTTGTGCCGCTGTCATACAGACACCTGAGGGAAGGGCAGTGAGGAATCTCTATGCCTGGACAAGTCATCAGTGTGACACTTTGCCGGACTCTCGGCAGTGCCCGTGTGGGTGTCTGTACATGGCACAGTCTGCGCTACCAGAGCCTGTGCCTCCAACATTGAACATATCGTTTAAAAACCCATCCTCTCGGCAACACCATACTACACACAAACATTGAGTCTGCATCTGCTCTCGAACCCGGCTCCCTCTCCCCATGGGTGCCAGCAGAAGAACGAATCGGACAGTCGCCCATCAGGTAGCCATTCGACAGGTTGGCAAACTTCAGCTATGTGGGATGGCACAGGGCAACCATGTGGTTTAATGTAGCATCCTTTTGAGACATTTGGTGACGGCCGCCATTTTACATTGGGTTACTGCCCACTTTGATTTAATTTTTTTATATAAAGGAGGAGGGTTTTTATTGATTTTATCTTATTGTTTATAATTTGTTTGAAGACTTAATGCAATAAAAGCTGGCAAGCCATGCCTGCCGGTAGCTCTGCGCTGTGCTGCAATGTGTTTCATATGCACCTCCCCGCTCCCCTGCCCTCCTAGACTTTTCCAGGCCAACAGCTGCATGACAGGAATATCCAATGGATGCCGTGTTTTGCTTTAGCTGAAGACGAAAACTTTTTTTTTTTTGTATGTGTATTTTTTTTTTTAACAATACTTGCCAACTGGACCAAAACCATGCCATCAGCTGAAACTGAGAACACAAGAGTCCTGCTGAGATTTTATGTTTTGAGTAGTCTGTGTCAATTGAAGCATGCTTTTTCCTCAGACTTGGACTGTTTTGTTTAATTTCTATGAGAAAAAAATAAGTGCTGGTACATTTGGCCAAGTGATGCTATTCTTTCCTTATTTCTTCTGTGATCCAAAGTCAATGGACGTGAGAATGCTGCATGTGCTGTACACAGATAGAAACGTGCAAATTGCGTGAATCAAGTGTGTCCTCCCTTTCACCAGGTACATCCCCACTCACTGTGAACACGGAAGGCAGTTTGCATAGGTCTACGCACAAATAAGACTAACCCAACACAGTGTATTTGATGAAAGGGATTCACATCTCCTTGCTGGACTGTATGGTAGTTCCCTTATGCTTTTCTTGAAAGGGTAATTTGAGTTTTGGGTTTAGAAGGGCCATCTATTTCCCCAGCCCCTTCCCAGCGACTCCAGAGTCAAAAGGCTGAATGCAGGCAGGTTGGCAAGCTCTCCCAAGTTGATGAGATTTCCACCAAACAGTTATAGGTCATATAACTATATTCTATATTGCCATAGAACGTGTCAGTTACTGTCTGTAGTATAGACGCTGCATGCCAAAATTGCTGGGGAGAGAGATCTGAACCCGATGCCAACAAAGCTGAAATCTCAAATAAGCCCTGAATAAAAGTGTACGCTAACTGACAAGATACTGTGTATAAATGCATTTGTAACATGGTACAGTATCAAGTGATGTATATGAGCCTGACTGAGAGTCAGAATGGATCTGTAACCTGTGTTAAACCCTGTGGCATGAAGAATAGAGAAACCTCTTCCTCTGCATAGTATACTTTGTCTCCCCCTCTCTCTCTCCCATAGATTTGCCCTTTAAGTCTGTGGTTCTCAAGCTTTTTATTTTACTGTAAACTAGAGTCAGCGCTCAGCTGATAAGTTCAACTCTGATAAATGTGCTAACTGCAGGGAACTTGTGTATATCAGGACTACATTTCAGTTGTATTTGATTGTGTATGGTAAGGAATGTAAAAAAAAAAAACAGTGTGTTTGTTCTTCAACTGAAAAGCTTTCAGGCTTTGGCGAGGACCACCTAAAATGTTTGTAAAGACCCCTTGGGTGCTTCTATGCTGGCACTCTTTGCTAGTTTGTTTCCTTGTGTCTGAAACAAAGTGCCACTACAGCCTCTGTCCTGTGGGCAGTTCCTCAGGCCACTGTGAGCTGGTGCATCATAAGCTTAGTCTCATGCTTTATACATTCCATTTGTGTACATCCCACAGTCACGTTAGATACTACAGAACGATTGATTCCATTTTTGTTTTGTACATAATTCTGAATTGACGTATTTATTGAAATGTCCGGTTGACCTGCAATCTTGTTCAAATGTTCTATTTTTTATTACCATTAATATTGTTTTATATTAAGTTCTATGATTTATCAGCTTCTACCAATTCAGCTTGCCAGTTTGAAGCTCTGGTTTGAGAGTTCTGATCAGTTGGTCTTGTTTCCGTTCTGTTTTTTCTCTGAAATTCCCCACCCTGCTCTCTTTGTAAAAGGCTGCCATGAAAATGACTGACTGCTAGCGGATTATTGATGTAGGGAGTGGGGATTGTGTAAGAGGGCCACACCCCTCAGTATGTGGAAATGCGCATGAATGGTACAAAATGGGGACACAACCGTAAAACACTTCAAGCCTCACGCGTTTAAAGTGTGCCATGAAGAGTGCATCTCAATCCATTAATGCTGCCTTACAATGTTGTCTTGGCCAGTGGTGTCATTAACATGGTTTGCAATAAAATTATAAGGTCCTTTTCCAAGTCACATTAATGATATACTTTCAGTACCTTTTGGAGTAATGTGATTTGATCAAGATTTCTCTACAATTGAAATTGGCCTACTTGCAGAATGCAAAGTGTTCGAATAAGTTGATCAAATTAATTTATATTATTATTATTTTTTTTTTGAAAGAACTAAATCCAACCCAAAGAGATGAACAAATAACTTTAAGTGAACCACTGGAGTTTAAATCTGACAACCAGTTTTGTGTCCTCCTGTGTGTGCTTTGAGCCAGTCACTCTAGACCGGGGATGGGGGTCGGGGGGCTCCTGTGCTGTAAAATAGTTTCAGTAACCACAGAGATGATTTTTAAACCCATAAATCCATCCTGGATCATCATCTTTGCCTGAATATACTGATGATGTCATTAACGTGTATTTTTAATGCAACCTTTTTCCAGCAATGTTTTGTAAGAAAAAAAAAACCTAAAAAACAAAGAGGAACTAATTGTACACCCGCTATGCTCTGAATGTGACGAGGGAGCGTTCTTTACAGTCTGTGGAGAGGTGGGCTGTTGTGCTGGCAGTGGGGGTCTCTCTCCCAGCAGCAGTGCCACTAATCCACACTGACCACATGCACTGCTTACTATGGACTGCTTCTGGACACGGACCTGGCGAGCAGTCTGCTCCAGACGGCTTCGACCTCTAACTTGAATGTATCTCTTGTATTCAGATCTGAAATCCTTTCAGTAATAATAAAAAAAAAAAAACATACAAAACACTGAAATGCTTGTCTATGGCCTTTTGTCTGTTTTTCTTTGTTTTAGTTTAACCCAGCTGTTTTTATACTGTTTTGAATTGTTTATCATCAGCATCCAGGACTGCATTTGTTCATGTTTATAAGAATTCTTATCCTTAAGGATAGTTTTTGGATTTCTCTTTATCCTTGCTTGGATATCCGTAATCCTTCACTGACCGTTGTGCATAATAACTACAAATGTTTGTTACCCCCTTTATAAAAATAACAGTGCTAGACACTGTATATTAAACTCTATCATTTTTAGTTTTTCTCATTTAGTATGTGTATATATATATATATTAAAACCTGGAATAGCATCATATAAGTGGGTCAAAGAGGTCAGCTGATGCAGAAGGGACCTGTAGCATAGTTGATGGAAAGATTTCCATATGCGAACAAATTGGGGTCTAAGAATAGATTATCACGTGAGTTATCCAGCTCTGTGTGGTACGGAAATATCCCTGTCCTTTGTGTGCGTATTTGCGTATGTGCATGTTTGTGTGTGTGTGTGTTTGTTTGTATATATGTATTTATTAATTAAAAAGACAGTTATATTTGCTGCAGGTTTTATTTGCTAGGTTTGTCACACTGGGTTTTGTGAAGAACAGGCAAGGTAGCTCTTGTATGTGAGTCTAGAATGAGAGCAGAGATGTTGGCAAAATTGTGTTAACTGGCAGTGTATTTGTGTGATGCTGGTTATTAAGAGCTTGGAAGGTGAGAATGGGAGCCCAACCCTGTTCCTTAAGTGTGTCTTTTAAAAATGAGTTGCAAAAAAATAAATGTTTTTAGTTTAGCTTACAAAAGGGCACATCTTGCAACATTATTTATTCCTTAAATGCTATTAATGCAGGAGGAAACTACTGAAATGCAAATAGACTTAAAAGGAAACCCTGCCTGTAGTAAAGACATGTTGTAATACTAGTTAAATACTCTCTTAGTTCAGGTATTTTACAGTTCCTTCCATCCATGCAGTAATGTTTAGTTTGGTTCATTCACTTTCATTGTTCACACTTCACTTTCCCCTAAACTTCGCAATCCCAACCCAGATTATGAAGAAAACCATCCCAACCAAAGCAAAGAACAAGCAACCTAAACTGAATCCAAAAGTAAACAGTTGCTACAGCTGCTGGCGATCTGTAGTCTCGGTGACTCAGGACAAAGTCTGATGCCAAAAGTTAGTTTGTTAAACTGCCAGTGCTGCTCTCAGCCTTGTTGCTTTAGCTCAGGGAACGTGAGAAAGATCTGTGCACTGGCCCGGCCCCCTCCTGGGAGATTGTATTCTCTCCTTGCTAACAGTAGCATTAGGAATCAGCAGGGAGTGACTAATCTAGCCACCCGCTGAGAGCTGCTGTACCCAGGCTGTCTTCCTGCTGCATGATTGGGAATGGTCACCTTGTGAGCTGGCAGACTGGAGACAGAGCTGTGAAGAGAAGAATGAGAGACTGCAGCTGGCTGAGTGGGCAGGCACTGTTTACAGTCTCTTCAGCGAAGCGCGTGTCGGTCTGTGTGTGTCAGCCAGCGAGTGAGGCAGAGAGGAAAGAGAGCGACGGCAGCCTTTGAAGGTGGTGTTGAATGACAAGGCAGGTCTGGAGCTCCAGTGTATCAGCACTGTTCGGGTCACAGGGGCTACAGAACGAGAGGAAGCAGGAGACGTTTGGGCCTCTTCTCTTCGAAAAGGAAAACCCTGGGAGGGAGTTGGCAGAGTTTCAAAAGCCTGTACCTCACACAGCTCGGAGCTGACGCACTGGAGAGCTGAGAGAGAGGGCTGAGGGGATCGCAGAGATAGCAGCCTTTGAGAGGACGGCGTATTTACTCACCTCCTTTAAATGGTTTGCTCATTTATTTAGCCACTTATTAATTCGTGTACCAGATTAAACGAATGGATAACCCAGTGTGCTGCTTTCCGAGTCCGGGAGCTGCTGCCGGCTGCGCTGCTGCAACATAACACTTGGCCCAGGGGGTGAGTTTTCCATTGATTTTTCTGGACAGAACTTCCCCTCCTCTGTGTGTCTCATGGTTATGGTATATTCATGTACTTTTGGCGGCTCTAGGTGACTTAAGCTAGCTGTTGGGAAACCGAAGAGTAAACAGCTGAAGGAGCAGCAGCAGTTTTCTGCTGTGAAGTAGTGGCTGAGAAGTTGCCCCTGTTGTTTGCAAAGCAGTCACCTTCCTCAGAACCAGCCTGGCGAATGAGGCAGGGCAGCAAGGATGTGATGCTCCCGTAGGGACTCCGGAGATCCATGGATCCCGATCCCAGCAATCTTGAGGTGCGGAGGCAGGATATGGGAACATCGCCACAGGAATTGAGGTGGATATCGGAGAGGGAAATGGAGAGTTACTACAGCCTCCTCCAGGCCGGCTCGGAGCTGGAGAGCACCTTGCAGCGTGAGTATCTCCCTCCCTGCTGGCAGGAGGCAGGCGGCCGCTTCCAGACAGCGAATCTTACTAAGTGCCCTCGCTCAGATTGAACTGCATTGCTACAAACACTATGCACTATGCAGCAAAACTGGAATGGCTCTCAGTCCTCTTTAATGTCATCTCCAGGAAGCAGGGTTCGTTTCAGCAATGTTTAGGATTATGCTCTCTGTTTTGTAAACCCACGCTAATAGCTTTATCCACATCAGGAGTCATGCCGGAGTTTTTTAACCCTTGTGCTGCGTGTGTTGTTTACATGCACGGAGGGGAGAAGTGTCAGTTTTGCTGCATCACTGAGGTGTCCGCTTGGGCAGCTCAGAAGTAGCAACTTGCTGTTGTCATCTCCCTGCTGGGGCTGTGGGGACACTGGGACAGACACCCATGCAGTAACCCCCACCTTCCCAGTCAATACTTTTGCAGAAAGAAAGAGTGATTGCAGGCAGCTGTCAATAGTGTCAATAGCAGACCTTAAAAAGCTTATAACTGTGACACACACTGCGAGTTGTCTCATGCAACTTTTTGTAGTTCATGTCTAGTTTTTGTGTTAATCGCTTTTTATATAGGCAGGAGAAAGTTGTACAGCGGGAGAATTAGTGCATGGCAAGCATTACATGAAAAATAGGTCTGGACACAGCAGGCTTCACTTTCCTTCCACTACTTTTTTCCCGTCCACAGGCTCTCTGTAGCTTTATTTGTACACCTTTGACTTCACCTTGCTTTTCAACCCCCTATGAATTTATTTATTTATGTATTTTAAAGAGAAATGGACACTAAAATAAAGGTCTGGCTGCATTCTATTTTTACATCAGTAGGCAGTTTTCAGTGGTTTAATGATTTGTGTGTAATGCAATCTACTCGTGCTTCTCTGGCCTGGGCCAGATTCGGTCTAACGGGGTGAGGAAGGAAGGGCAATGAGAGAGCTTCCGCTGTGATTTCCTATTACCTCAGAATATTCCTGCAATGGAAGGTCGACTGTTTGCATAAGTCACTAAAATCATTATTGTAACAGCCTAGCAACCGTCCTGTAGCCTTACATCAGCCTTAATTATCTGCACTCAGCACTACTGGCTGATAGATGATGCTTTCATTTTATATATATATACGTGTCCATTTTTTTCCCCGACTCATATCTCAGCCATCTTGTGTAGTTGTAGAGTTGCGATTTGTTTTGCTGTTGTTTTTTCTCCCCTATAAACCATATTATTTTGTTTAAACATTGGCCGTTGTTGCAGTCCTTCCACTGTTCCACGCTGGTCTTCTCTTCGTGTTTACAAGTAGTTTGTTTTCTCCGGCTAGGGCTGGAAATGTCACTGCACAGCTGCACGGCACACATTGCGCGTCAGGTGAACGATGAGGCCCGATTTAGACTGCCTGGAGTGCGCCCACGTGCTCTCGGTGTCACTTCATGAAGTGTAATGAATTTGCTCATGTATATGTATTGTGTAGGTTGTGTATTTATGGAAGGTAAAACATTGGGTTGATTTTATTTATTGATTTGTTCAAATCTGGAATGGAAAGACAGCTGCTACAGACCAGACAGGGATACAGAGAGAGGATGGGCTGGGAGCACCAAGGGTTATCTCTAAATATATGAGCAATCAAAAGCAGTTTACTTATGCATCTGTAGGGGCTGGCAGACATTTATATACAGCTCTGGAAAAAATGAAGGGACCACTTAACATTGATTTCTGAACTTGGAGTGGTCTCTTAATTTTTTTCAGGGCTGTAGATAAGATGCCTGTGTTATTTTTGTTTTTGGAGCCAGTTCCTGCATATCTGAAGGGGCTCCAATAAAGCAGGGGAACTTACAAGTAAAAGCATAAAATACACATATTAATATTGAAATAATATGACAGAAAGAATACATTTAGAGGGGCCTATTACATACACTGGAATCTGCCGGAGAATACATCCCCCCACCCCCTCAAGACAAAATTACAGTGCCAGTGTGTTTGAAATCTGAGAAGGTGCAATTGATTGTCAGGACATCAGCCCTGTTCCCTCATTAAGGAATATGAGCAGAGCTCTCTCTATTTCATAGCGGGTTTGTTTGCATATACCCACACAGATCCCAATGTCTTTTCTTTTGGTTGCCATGACAGTGTAATAAAGTTAAGCAGACTAGTGGCTCTACTGGTCAATCGAGGACAGCCTGCACTGGGGGGAGGCAATTACAACAGCAAAAGCCCACAACACCTACAGGAACAGAGACCATAATGTGTGGTCATTATAGACACTGGCTTGCTAAATGCTTTGATAGGCTACAAATGAAGGTGGCATCTTTCATTCACACTGCTTTGATAATTTGATGATTTTTTGGATAGCGCTTTTGCAGTGCAGCAGAGATGTGGGAGGCAGCATTGCTTTTCTCTGAGCCCTGTGATGTTAAATACATTATTTGTTAGAGGACCTGAACGATTCATTGTCTTTGTCTTCGTATTTCATACTGGTGTGCATGTAAAGAAATAATCCAATATGTCGGTTTTGCTACTAAAAGTGTAGCAGCTCTGTCTCAGACCCTGCTAACATCAAATGTCTAAGACTCCTGTGAAAAAGCAGTGAATATTTAACCTTACAGCACTAAGAGCATTAAATTAACCTCCTTAGCAGTTCAATCTTGTTTTGCAATCTCTGTTTACCTTGTCCTTAATGCCAGGCACACAGAAGCCTGCCTGAAACCCTACGTAATGTGTGTCTGCGAGTGTGTGTGTGTGTGTATACGTGTGCCTTGTGCTCCTCGGTCAGGTTAGGTAAGGACATCAGGGATGATGCTTTAAGACCTGTTTGTACCTCCCCAAAATAAACAAACTAACACAAAGCATAAAGCAGGCCCCCAACCACAGAAGGTAAGAGGGATGTTCAGCCCAGCCTGCCAGTCTGCCTACCTTTCCATGCCTAGGGCACCTCCAACTTGTTACTGTCCCTCCAGTGCTTAACAACAGCTGGCAAGCAGAGGAGCCAGATGATTTGCTAGCTAGTGTTTGCAAAAAAAATCTGCAGCAAATACATGTCTTTTAATAATTTCTATATAGCTGTAGATAATATGTAGGTGTCTGAGTGAACGACTGTGACCCCAATTTGTGAATGCATTTTGCAGCTTTATTAATTTAAAATGTGTCCTCCTGAATGTTTAAATAGAAGTGTGAGCTACAGATAGGAGGTTAGAGCTAATGTTATGGCCTTCTGCTGTAATATCTGTGAACACTGTTTGCTGTGTTGTTTTTAATCATCACTAAAATGGTTAACTGAAAGGATGAAGCTCTCGTGGGTTCCCAGGGTTTTTCTTGTTTGATCAGAGTAAACAAAACAGGACTGTTCCATTGGCCTGCTTTGGGGTTTACTGTACGGCTTATTGCTTGGTCAATAAGGATTTTGTTGCCCAGTTGTCTGTTATGATATTAAATCCCGGGTGTACTTGATTGTGTCTTATCAGTGTTGACTGTGTTTTAAGCCACCGGCACATTGTTTACAGATCATGAACCAATAGTTGTCTGTAAATGAACCAGAGTTCTTGTTTTGAATTCATTTTGAATGTGACCAGTGTAGAACTACATAGAAATTAATCCATCGACAATTCACTGTTGCATGGAAATTCTGTCGGTGCAGTGAGTTGCGGGTATGCTGCCTTTTAGGTACACAGAGAGACAGAAAACTGAAAACTGAAAACCTAATTAACGGTTTGCATTGCTAATAGTCTTATTGACTGGCTGCTCTAACGTCGATTGTTGGGCCCACGAATTCACTCGACACTGTGAACCCAGAGAGGTGAAATGGATGAGGATATATTGTTCTGGGTTCCCAATATGATGGATCAGTGCTAAATCCCCTGTTAGGAGAGATTTTACAATATGGAGGGCGAGATCTGAGCTAGGCCACAACAGCTTAAGAAAGGCTGAATACCATATAGGGGCATATGTTCCATCTTCCTCACAAAACTGAAGGCAATTTATTGATCCTACTGACTCATCTGGCTGTTGTGCAGGCTTCTAGACTCAGGATTGAAACATGGTTTCTACAGGACTATTTGTCCTTAAATGCTCCATGTAGCTTGCAAAGCCTAAGTAAATCAATTAATTAAACACCCCCATCTCCAATGTACATAATATCCAATCCAATTAAATACATATAAAGAGATGAACCTCAACTTTTATGAAAAGTGTGCTGGATTGTGGGATGACTTGGGTATATGGATAGCTGTCTTCACAAAGGGCACAGGACAGCGGTGGGCCACAGGCTGGTTTTAGTTCAACCTCAGGACTTAATTACTTAATTGAATTAATTTTAAGGATAAGACATAAAATCACCTGTTTATTGCAGGTCTGAATGACTTGCTGATGGAAAGGTCCCTAGAAAAACTACAGAAACCATACAGTAAAATTGCAGCCCTGGTATAGGCCTCTCTAGGGGCGTGTCTTCTGAGCGGGTCTGGTCACTGGCTGTGGTTTTGCCTTGTCTTCCACTGAGAGAGAGAAATGCTCTCAACCTTGTGGGGGGCTAGGGCGGTTCACTCATTAAACATTTACACCACTGGCAGTTGATCGACAGAGTTCATTAACTAAATGATGACAGGCTGCCATACTCTGTTACAGTGGAGCATGTGTGAGCCAAACTCCAGGTACACATGACTTTTTTTTCCTTTCCTATTTCAGGTTGTATTTATTTTTAATGGCCATTCTTTATTATTCATAAGGCAATGTATTCTCCAAAACTTTGCATGGTGAGTAGTAAACAAATCTCCAAAAGATGATAAAGGGTCTGTGTTTTGAATAAGCAGGTGTATCAGACATATGCCTTACGCCTTTAGTACCTCTTGTTCAGACTGAGTAGCGGTTGGTTATGGGCACATGCATAGCACTGACAAAATATGTTAATACTGTAGAGTGCCAAAGGGGTGCTTTTGCAGACATTGGCTCATACATTTCCTTTTAGGCAATCTATCTGCCAGGTTATTGGGTGTGAACCGCTATGTCTGCCTGATACATCTAATGGGGCCTGTGACTGTTTATGCCAATGGGCATCTCGCCAAAGCACTGTATATCTATATAAGGCTGAAGCCTGGAATGACTGTGCATTAACCCCATAGGACACTGTATGCTTCCAGAATCAACAGGTGTTCTTTCAAATGGGTGTGTTCTATGTCAGGTTTCTATATACATACTGCAAATAAATACATCATTAATTACAGTATCATGTGTGCTATTTCCGCCCCCAAAGAGTAGAGTGTTAGAGCAGGCGAGTGTTAGATCTTGCACATGTCCTCGCACCATGAGAAGAATTACAGCACTAATTCCCACTCTTGCAATGTGATCTTTAACGTATTGTGATCGGTAAGGAGGGAGATTAGGAGTCTTGAGTGAAACAGAGCCCAGGAGCAACAGCTGATTTGACCAAAGTTCAGCCTCGGTTGATTTTCCACGCTTGGGAGCAGTCTGTCTGAGAATAGTGCAGGGGATTATCAGGGAGCCACTGGGAGGTAAATCCAGACCCACACCCCTCACTTTACTGGTGTCACATGGTATCTCTTCCCCCATGGCCCATCCTCTCCAT